>NC_073409.1:13017500-13215000 GCF_028641065.1 Leucoraja erinaceus
TGACCAAGAAACTCAATGGACTTTGAGGCTTACAACAGGAATGCATACGTCTATAAACTAGTTTAATGGTCGAGTTGTTAGTAATGCTGATTTCACGCAAGATAGTTAATTGCATAGAATTCCAATATGTTATGGCAACATTTTTTTTGTTCTGGACTTTCCGTCCCCAGATAATCTCAGTCTAATTATCTGGATGAGTGTGGCTGGAAGCTCAGCATTTTCCAGGGTTTTTAAACATTCATGCCTTCACCACAGGTTTACAGTGGCTATGGTGTGTACCATCTACAAATTGCAGTTACTCACCAAAGCTACTCTTGACAACAACCTTCGTTTAGTTTAGTTTATTATCATGTGTACCGAGGTACAATAAAAAGCTTTTGGTGCGTGCTAACCAGTCAGCGGAAAGACAATACATGATTACAATCAAGCGGTCCAGTGTACTGATACATGATAAATGGAATAACATTTAGTGCAAGGTAAAGATAGTCCGAGGGTCTTCAACGAGGTAGATAGCTCAGGACTGCTCTCTCATCCTGTCCCAAACCTATGGTTTGTGACCAAGGTGAAGAGCAAAAAAGTTGCCATTTAATAGTGTACACCATCAGAAAACACTAGTCTCCACAGACATTTTTAGCCTTTGGATTTCTCCCCAACCCCAGCTAATTGTCTGATCCATATCACAATTGGAAAGCTGGTGCTGTGCACTGTCTTGATGAAGGGAGCAAAATCAGCAACTACTTTACCTGAATTGAAGCAAAAAAATCAGAATTAAAAGAGCAGCTTAAAGTAAGAACAACTGTTGCTGGAAATCTGAACTAGAAACAAAATTGGAAATGTATCACTGCTTCACTTGGAAGAACACACAATGGCCCCTGTGTAGGACCATACACCATCAGAAAACACTGATTTCTGGTGGGAAGGGATGAAGTAAAAGAGCATCTCCTGAGGTTAAATGACAAAGTGACATGGGAAGGGAAGTGGTTGGTGCGTCTCAAAGATGGAGCTGCGCAGATCAGATATGTCTGGTGGTGTTGAAGCCAGCTCAATTTGTGACTTACCAAGGCCAATGGAGTGAATGAATGGCCGATGTAAGAATCAGGGGAACTGTATCCATGCTCTGTCAAGAAGAGGGAATGGGAGCTGAAGTGCAGGAATAGCTGAGCTACACTTTATGGCTCTGTCCACTGTGGTAATGCCAAAAAGTTGTGGAAAGTCTTGTCAGTGAAGGCAATTTGAGAGAGACCGAAACTTGGAGAAATAAATGGAATCCTTAGAATATGTAGTCAAGATGGCCGGAGAGTTTTGGGGCATCTCTGGATATTCATTGTTAATTTTTCTGTTGAGGTAGATATAGAGGGGCGGAAAAAAGCAAACCCGTTAACATGTTCAGCCACTCTGCCAACCTGTAACTAAAGTGAGCTAAATTGATCCATACAGCTAATGTAACTAAACAATTATTCACAGTACCTGATAGAACTTTGGTAAGGAGAGGATACAAGTCATCAAGTCATTTCTCTGCAGATTAATTAACTGCACATCCTGGTTGCTGTTTAAGAAGTGGAGCTGGAGGGTCACTAGTTTGGCTAGCTTCACACACTGAGAGGCTCGGCGGATACACGAGTCCTAGAAACAGGAAGGTTAGCCAGTATTGAAACTCAGTGAAAACCAGTGACTTAACATGACAGCATTAGCCCCATAACCATGGAGTTATTAACTAAGGGAAAAGTTGCAATTTGGGTTGGCACCATCATACTCAACAACATTCCAAAACATTAAGGATCACACCTAACAACAAGATCTTTATTTGAGCACTCCCTGTCTACTTCAGCAGATAAATCTATGCTTCCTCTAAATGGTTTTATGTGGGTGGGATGAGTATAAATAATTTATTTGCATCGGTTTTAAACTGAGAGTATAGACCTTAACAAAGCTTGCTATAAATCAAAATAAAAATCTGTTTTTTACACTACATTTATTCTGGAACAAAGCATGGAGCTATTCCCAGTGGCTGACTAAAACATATTCATCAACATTTAACAACAGTGTTCAAGCTGTAAAGCATTTTCATGTCATATAATCATACAGCCCTTTGGCCCAAATTGCTATTGCTGAACAAGGTGCCCCATCTAAGCAATTTCTATTTGACAAATATATCGCTCTTAACCTTTCCTATCCATGTTCCTGATCCAATTTTTTTTAACAGGTGATTGATGGTTTGTGTGGACTCACATGGCCTGTTTCCATGTGGTATCCCTAAACTAAACTAAATGTTATTGTACCTGCATCAATTAGTTCCTCTTGCAGCTTGCTCCAGAGCTGCATAATCTGTATGTAAATATTGGCCCCGAGGTCCCTATTAAAACTTTCTTCTCACCCTAAATCTATGCATTTGTTCTTGATTCCCCTACCTTGGGAATATTATTCACCCTATTTCCTCATGATTTTATACACCTGTATAAGTTCAGCACACTAAAGAATAATACAGTGGGTCAGGCAGCATCTCTAGAGGATAGGTCAACCTTTCACAAATCTCAGGCCCTTGAGATTATTTTCTGCACTTCTTCCAGCTTAATGGTATCTATCTAATAACATGGTTGCCAAAACTGAACACAATATTCCAAATGTGGCCTCACCAATGTCTTGTACAACTGTAACACAGTGTCCCAACTTCTATGGAAATACAGGAAATTGCAGATGCTGGAATCTTGGATAAAAATAAACTGCTGGAGGAACTGAGCAGGTTAGGCAGCATCTGTGGAGGGGATGGACAGACAATGTTTTGCGTTGGGACCCTTCTTCAGACTGGAATCCAGCTAAACTCCAGTCTGAAGTAGAGTCCCAGCCTGAAATGTCGCCTCTCCATTCTCTCCACAGATACTGCGTGAACCTCTGAATTCCTCCAGCACTTTGCTTTTGTCCCAACTAATGTACTCAATTTCCTGACTGATGAAGCCAGTGTGCCAAAACTCTTCTTCACCTCCCTATCTATCTAGGATGCCACTTTCAGGGAATTATGTAGTTATTCTAGATCCCTTTGCTTGATAACACTCCCCAGGGCCTTACCATTCACTGTGAAGATCCTGCCCTGGTTTGACTTACCAAAATGAAATACTTCATGCTTATCTGAACAAAGTACCATTCCTCAGGCACTTGCCCAGCTGATCAAGATCCCGCTGTAATTCTCGATAATCACCCACACTGTCTATCTTACCACTACTTTAATGCTATCAGCAAACATGCTAACTATAATTACACATTCTCATCCAAATCATTGATATGGATGACAAAACAGCAATGGACCAACACTGATCCCTGAGGCACACCATTAGTCATGGGCTACCAGTCCAAAAATATATTACCACCAACATCCTCTGCTTCCTTCCATGAAGCCAATTCTGGATCACAAGCATCTAACATTCCAGAGCAGCCTATCATGCAGAAAGTTATCAAAGACCTTGATTAAGTCCATGTAGACAATGCCTACAACCCTGCTGTGAAAGGTGTTATATAAATGGAAGTTTTATATTCCTGTCCAATATCCCAGACACATGGTGGAGGAGCTGGTTGTATGAATGAATTGCAAGAAGCTTGTTTGGAATTTACTGATGTCACTGATCAGAAAGATAACAGTCTGCTTACCAGCGATAAACAGACAACATAGTATGTACAATGCAAATAAGAAATTAATTCTACATAATAGTTCCAAATGCCAGGCTTAATGTAATTTGCATCCTCAAAGAGTTCATGCAGAAAGAGGTTTGTGAATTAAGTTGAGTTGAAATGTCAACTAACAGCCTTTGCCTCCACACATGCTACATGCCACACATGCTCCACACACCCACCAAAGAAATGATACCAAAAAACAAATTGCTGGGGTAACTCGGGCCTTTTTTTGTATCATTTCTTTGGTGTCTGCTGAAAAGATTATTTATTTATTGTGTAGGGGCGCTGCTCTGGCAGCAGCCATGTCAGCAGCGCGTTAGTTTTTTCAACTTTTTAATTTTTTTTAGTATGTTTTAAAGTATGTTTTTGATGTTTCTCGGTGTGTTTTGTGTGGGGAAGCCGCTTAGGTCGCCTCCTTCATGGAGAGGCGACGTTTTCCAGGTCGCCTCCCCCGTGGCCTAACATCAAGGATCGGCGCGGCCTTTCCACGGAGACGCGCCCGGGACTTCAGCGGCGGGCGCAGCGTGGACTCTCGGCGTGGAGCGCGTGAGCCCTCGCTGAGGCTCGCCGGAGGGGAGCGCTCGGTTTCGCAAGTCCGGGGCAGCTGGCAGCCTGAAGCCACGGTCTGCAGAGTTTCAGCTGATGCGGCGTCTACAGCCCGGGATCCCTCGTGGGGGACCCGGGGGGGTGGGAGAGAGAAGAAGAAGGGAGAAGAAGCCACCACTGCCGGCCCTGCAGTCTATGGTGCTTCTGGCTGCGGCGGAGACTTTAAATCTCGACCGCCGGCCTGCGGCCTACACCAACTTAAAGCCGCGGTCTCCGGTGAGGAAGAGCCGATCCTGGACTGACTCGGGACCTGACCACGGGGGGGAAATGGAGGAGGACTGGCCAAATTTTGTGCCTTCCACCACAGTAATGAATGCTGTGGTGAATGTTTGTGTTACATTTTTATTGTGGTTGTGTGTTCTTTATTATTGTACCGCTGCTGACAACCCAAATTCCACCGACTCTGGTTGTGTGGCAAATTTTTATCTAAATTTTATCTAAATATCAGAGTATGAAGTTTCTGCATTCAAAAGCAATTCATGATGACATTTTTTTTTAACGTGACACACGTATACAAGAAACCATTTTGTATCGCTGGTAACATTTGAGAATTTGAGTCCCAAGTATCAAGGCATTTACCTTTGAATAGCTCTCAGCAGCATCTTTGAGGAAGCTCAGAATCTTCACCAAAGATTTATTCAACTCAGGAGTCACCTCTGAAATGTGAAAAGGGCAGTTTGATACTTTCAGGTCATACACCTTGGACAATTTCAAAAACAATAAAACATTTTCACAGGGCGTAATCTATCTATCTGTACATAACTAAAACTCTGATCTTGTGCTCTTCCGGTTTATGCGGTTTTTCTATTTGCGCACTCACGGTACGCGATAGCTCTACAATTTTTCGTCAGCACACCCGCCTTCCTCATGTGCTGCAAGTGCAACAAGTTTTGTTCCGATCGGTAATATATTGTATAAGTTAGCGAGGTTTAAAAATCTTAAAAACCGGGCGTGCGAACATCAATCTCTCCTGCTAGTCAGCGCCGCGCGGATTGGTCTCTACTCCTGTCACTCCCCGTGATGGTCTGCGCCATCGTGTTTTTACTGGAGCTGAGAATGGCTGGCGGAGGTCTCCAACCGGACACAATTTTCGAGGGACCGGAAGCGGCCCGGCGCGGAGTCGGAGATGTCGCCAAACGGAAAGCGGAGAGTCTGATCCCGGCGGCCAACGGCTGATGCTCCTCCGGGCACGCAAGAAGGGAGAGGAACGGTAACCTCAAGATCCTGGGGAGGTGAGGGAGTGTGGGGGAGGAGAGGGGATAGAGGGAGAGGAGTTATGGAGGGAGGGTGGGAGCGACGGAGGGATTGGGGATGGTAGGAGAGGGAAAAGAGGGAGGAGTGTGGGAGGAGGGAGGGGAGCGGGGGAGATATGGAATGGGAATAGAGGGATAGGAGGGTAGTGGGTGAGGTGGGATAGTGGGGCGGGATGGGAGAGGGTGACTGAAGGTAGGGGACAAGAGGGAGGGAGAGGAGGGGAAAGAAGAGGGAGGGTGAAGAGGAGGGGGAGAGAGTGCTAGGGATGAGAGGAAATGAGCTGCGCCTGTGCAGTTGGGGGCTATGGGTGAGTGGTGGAATATTGCATTGGGGGACCAAGCCTCCTGTGTGACAAGGTGGAGGATTGGACATCCTTAACAAAAATGCTTCTGTTTGGTGACAAATCTTTTTCCACTTCATTAATAAAGCTGAATCACATTTCATTATAGAGGAAATTATAACCTTTCAATGGTTCAGGTTTACAAGGAAGATTTTGTTTTGGGGAGTTTTTGGTGGGAAGTCAAATTATAATCGGTACAATTTCAAGCTAATATTAGGACGAAGTTCATACTCAATCCCTCTTTTTTCTGAATTGCAAAGTGCAGCAGTTCCTTCAGCAGATACTCACCCCACGGTTGTGATTCTATGATTTTCAGCTGGACCCTGGCTGCACCCTCGTGGTTTTCCCCAATTTCACGACACATGCTGAAGCAGAAGGCCACCATGTTGTGCTTCTCACTGTCACCGGGCAAACAGCGCTTGATGTAGTCGAGAAGAGCCGTTTTCAGATTTCCATTCTGTGTTTCAGTAATAAAAAACTGCCCAAAATCACTTTTAAGGAAATTATCTGGAAGGTTAGCAAAGTTGAGGAATGATTCTGGAGAAACAACAAAGGTTAACAATCTGGAACCCCACACAACAAGCTCCTGATCTATAGTGTATCACTATTATATATTTTGTATGTAACGGTGTGGGAGAGTATATGACCAGAGGGCACAGCCTCAGAATAAAAGGACATACCTTTAGAATGGAGATGAGGAATTTATTTTTAGCCTGGGTGGTGAATCTGCAGCATTCATTGCCACAGATGGCTGTGGTGGCTAAGTAATTTTCTTTAAAGCAGAGATTGATAGATTCTTGATTAGCAAGTGCATCAAAGGTTACAGGGAGAAAGGAGATTCGAGTTGAGGGGGGAAAATTGATCAGCCATGGCGGAGCAGGCTCAATAGGCTGAATGGCCTAATTATACTCCTATGATTTATGAAGATTATGTGAAAATTCCCAAGGACGTTGCAGGAACTGGAAGGCTTGAGTTATTAGGAGAGATTGGTAAGCTGGAACTACTTGCCTTGGACTGAGGTTGATCAGAGGTTTATAACATGAGGGGCATAGATGAAATGAATGGTCATGGTCTCAGAGTAGAGAAGGGAATAGATTTAAGGTGAGAAGGGAAAGATTTAAAGAAGGCCTGAGGAGCGTGTTTTTCCACACGGGGTAGTGGATATGTGGAATGATCTGCCAAAGGAGGTAGTGGCAGTGGGTGCAATCACAACATTTAAAAACATTTGGCCAGGTACATGGATAGGAAAGGTTTTCAGGGATAGGGACAAAAGGGTCTTGGTTTATTTTCATTGGTCACCGAGGTTTAGTGGTATCTAGACAAATCATATCATTCAATACAACAAACCATACATTGGAATAGTTTAGTTTGATACCTCTATCGGTGTGGACGAGTTGAGTCGAAGGGACTGTTTCCAAACTGTATAACACTATAACTCTATGGGTGTGCCCTTGGTTTGATGTTGGTGTCAGTACTCATAGTCCAGAAGCTAAGATGAAGTGCACTTCAGAAAAAGGGGAAATGGATTTGGTAAATGTGGTAATTTGAGGCAAGTATCGGCTTACAAAAGCAGCAAGGATTCAACTGGTCCAATGATGCAATGAAGAGGTATTTTTGACCAGTCCCATACTTTACAGTTGAATCAGTGGCAAATGAGGGATGGTCTGGAGAAGGAGACTCTGTCAATGGCATCCACAGCCCCATGGCAAGTACTTTAAAAAAAAGTTCTGATAATATTCTTGATTATGAGGCCCATCATCTTTCTATTACTATTAAGCAGGAAAACTGAATTGGCTTAATTTCTCATGAAGGATAATATCTCCTATTTTCTAACACCAGTCCTACATTACATTGCTTAGTAAACAAAACTGGCTTGTTTAAACAAAATTTTTATAAATCACATGTAGATACCAACAATATGTTAAATAATTAACTCTGTTAATAATTACACTGCCCCAGTCCTCCCTGTGATCAGATGGAAAATATGAGGAAAGGTGAAACAGGTCGAACCGCTTGTCCATTGCACTCACCGACACAACTTTTTTCCTCAACAGCATTTCAAACCTATGATTCTCGTGGAGCAGGTCGAATATATAGGTCATGTCATTGTATCGCCCGATGCCAGTGACCAACCGTACCTACAGAGAGAGACATGGTTTCAGGTTCATTCTTTACAGTGCGTTCACGATACTTTAATTACAATTTGTAGAGACTTGGAAAGAAAGTGGATTCAGTAATGTAATAATACAAAAAGACATTGGCAGATAATAATTTCTTATCTTTAAGAATTCCAGTTCCAACATTTCACATCTATTCCGATGAAAGATCAACAAGTTAACCATTCTTTCACCAGAGGCTACATGACTGGCTGTGCATTTTCAATTTGAAATATGTGTACTTAAATTAGCATGCAACCGTTAAATAGGTACAAGCAGTAAACCTACAATTTCTGATGTGGTTAAATATCAAATTCATCTTAAACCTTTACCTGAACAAATAACCTGAACTCTTTTTGTTTCAAATTTCCAGTTTCAGCAGTTTTATGCTGATTTTCCAGTTTATTTACATTTGCAGTATGATTTGTTGCGTTTGTGCTCAAGAATTAATTAAACATTTACTGGTTGGCTAAGCAACAACTGTTTGAAATGTATGTGGACCTGCAAAATGACTAAGGAGCCAAGTCCGTGATCTAAGATGGCCAACGTTGGGATTTGTGTGGCAGAACACTTAATATTAGCATGTGTGATGCAAATGATTTCTCTATGCATGAAGGCACACGCCTCACAGAGTAGGATAGCAAATTGGTTACATTACTGACCCACATTCTCATCCAGCAATAGAAACTGTCACCATTCGTTATTGGGAATTTGCAACGCAAAAAAAAATTGCAAAGATTAGAGTAAAGTTGTAGTGCTACGAGGAGGGAGATGGGATTAAAACCGAAGGCTCACAGAACAAAGAGCTGAATGCCCTCATTCTATGTTCAACGATCAAGTTGTAAGATTTTTAGGGTAAAAGAATTGAATATCAATATTGCAAGTCCCATCCTCCAAACATTTCCCTATTGACCTGCCAAAAGAAAATAACTTCTTGCTTTTGTGTGACAATTCTTTTCCTGCAATTAGAAAGAAGACTTGGCATCAATTAATTCATATGAACATAATAATTGGAAGCAGTTCTCTTCCACCCATAGTAACCTTTCACCCCTGTACTTTTTAAGAATGTATCTACCGTTGCCTTAAAAGTACAGGCACTTTCAGACTTACATACGATCCGTGAACCTTTACGTAAATCAGATTTTTCCTGTCAGAATCCCCATCCTGAAATAACTCACTGAGCCTGAACGGTCCTGACTCGAAACATCGCCTGTTTGTATTCTTAAGAGATGCTGCCTGATCCATTGTGTTACTCCACCACTTTGCATCCATCACTGAGAGTATTGACTGGCTCAGCGGCATCCGGCTGTGAACGGGGCACTTTCTGCCCTGCACGGCTTTGTGAATAAGCACCATCACTGTTGCTGACTTTAGTTCCATCTCGCCGTTGGGGCACTTCCTGCAGCACGCGGCTGTCTGGGCAAACACCGCTATCATTGCCGGCTTTTTATGCCGACCTACACTTGAGTGATGTGTTAATTACAAACTGCCTTGATTGCATGAGGGGCAGAGTACAGAGTTTTTTATGCAAGTGTCAGTTTACATAAGTCGCCTATGGTGCAAGTCGGGGAGCTTCTATACTCATAATCTCTACTTCCACTGCCCTTTGAGGAATATAATTCTTAGAGAAAGGATCTCAATTTCTCCCTTTTATTTCAAGAGGAAATATAGCTCTGATGCAGGTGTGACTTGAACTGTGAACAATTCCTTTCCTTCCACAGATGCTGTTTGATCCGCTGAGTTCCTCCAACAATTTGCATGTTGCTTCAGATTCTAGCAATTGCAGTGTCTTGTGTCTGGAAGGATCTTACATGCTTCAATTCTCCTCGCTTTGTCTTTAAACTCAAGCAGACATAATCGTAGCCTGCCTGCTCAACTTTCCTCATGTCAGCCAGCCCATTCTAGCTGAATAAACTTTTCCGGACTGCTTTTGATGCTGTAACATCCCTCCTTAAATAAGGTTAAAATGGTACACTGTATCCCAGATGTGGTCACACCAATGCCTTGTATAAGTGAAGCATAAACTCCTTACGATTCATTTCCTTTCACAATTAACATTCTGTTAGCTTTCCTAGTTCCTGTTATGTCTTCATATCATCACTATGAATCATGCACAACGACTCTGCATTTCAGACATCTGTGATTTCTCACCATTTAGATAACTAGTTAATTTTATATTTTAATATTCCTATCAAAACAGAAAATATCACTTTCCCACATTATATTTCACACGCAAGATCTTGCACATTTGGTTAGCTTACCTTTATACCTGTGTAGCCTTCTTATGGCCTCTTCAGAACCTACTTGTCTTTAGGTTTTTTAGCAAATTTGAAAACATACCTTTGATGCCTTCATCCAAATTCTTTATATGTACTTGAAGCCCTAGTACCAGTCCCTGCGCTACAACATTCATAGCAAATGGAAAAGACCACATCAAATGCCTTTTCGGAGTCTACCTAGTTATACACAAGGGTTTTACTGTACCATGAGACTGTACTCTTCATTGGGAGCCAGGTGTTTGTGACTGAGATGGCGAGCAGCTTGCAATACTCGACTAATCCCCTCCATGTGGCACGTCAGGCTGAAGCAATCATGGGCCAGAATCAGCAGTTCCACAGCTTGAGGAATGATGGAGGAGTCAGAAGTCAACAAACAAACAAACAACAGATCCTTTCATCACTAACATTAACTGGCATTTATATTATTTATTATTCTTTGATATTCCCAAATGCTTTATAGGAAATTAAATACCGGGATTCCCTGGGTTATGAATGATCTGACTTACAAAAATCCGACTTTAAATATGGAGCAACACAGTAATGCAACTGGTAGAGCTGCTACCTCGCAGGGTCAGAGACCAGAGTTCGATCCTGTTCTTGAGTATTGTCTATGTGGAATTTGCAGATCCTGTTTCCATGCTGTATTTTTCAACAATCAAATCAAAATTCTCGTACATTTTCAAAACATTTTTCAAGCCACTAATAATAAAGTTCCATGGTACTCATTTACACAGTATATATTCCACTAGTTTAGTTATGGATAGTGTTTCAGAGAAGGATAGGTTCTTGCCAGATTGTGCAAGCTTCCTTCTGTCTTCTGGAGGGCTTATGAATCATGGTTTCCAGCACCCCTAACAGTACAGGTGTCCTCAGCACTGGGAGCCCCAGGCTGATGATGTGTTCAGATCTCTGGAGCAAGACTCAAACCCACAGCCTTCTGACACAGCAGCATGAATGAGTGTAACCAACTGAGCAAGTACTTCCTGCTGAGTAAGCTGCAACAAAAGGCACCTACAATGGATGTAGGTGTGTTAACGAGCTGGGGGGATAATCACATATACAGACATCAAATATCCCTGCTGAATATTAAAAGAGATTTCAAAATGGAAATGGTTAAGTGAATAAATGGGAGGGAATTTGGAGGATAACGAGAGGATCAGAGGAGTGGAACTCATTGGTGAGTTTTTAAAGGGCCATGGTTGTACAACAGAGAGTACGTGAGGAGGGAAAGATTTAAACGGAATCCGAGGATGTTTTTCACACTAGCGTAGGTGGGTATATGGAATGCGCCACCTGAGGTGGTAGAGTTAGGTACATTTACAATGTTTAAAAGGTTCATGGATATGAAAGGTTTGGAACGATACGAGCCAAATTCAGGTAAAGAAAGGCACTTTGGAATCCAACTGCTCAAACTTAAGGTTGGATAGTTCAGGTGAGCTATCCTGCTCTTGAATGTTCAGACTGTATTCAGCATCATTAGTCTACACTCACCATGACATCCTAGATCAGGGTTTAATCTTTACACATCCAACTCAGGGGCAAGTAAGCTACCACTAAGATAAATGATTATTCCTGAACTCAAAGCTCTGGCCAAACAAAACAGCAGCTAACTTAGGATCTGCTCGAAGTTATCTTTGGAGATAGTTTCAGAACGATTGTCAAAAATGAGTAATTGACAATATTTGGTTGACAGGAATGACTGGTTTAAATTGTAACAAGCAGTTTTTGCACCCTCCTTGTCACTTTGTACTATTACTTATCATAGCCATTCAGTAGAGCTTTTGAATTTCCAATTACTTACTGCACTCCAACTCCCCATTGGAAATGGATGAGATTTTATCCAGTAGCTTCGTGCCAACAAGGATTGGGTCTTGGCACAGTTTAGCCAGCTGAAGAAAGGCCTCTTTCCCATCAAGAAGACTATAGATCTGCATCATTCCCTGCCCTGTGTGAAAAGACAATTAATAGGACAACTGTCATGTATGTGAATTATATCCACTGATCCAGACCTGCTCACCAAGTGTTCCATGATGGTTCCAAGTGCAGAAACATCTTTAAACAGCTGTAATTTCACCAACAGGTTGGGTCTATAGAAGGGTCGCGAGCCGGAACATCACCCATTCCTTCTCTCCAGAGATACTGCCTGCCCCACCGAGTAACTCCAGCGTTTTATGTCTATCTTAAGAACATTGCTTCTCAGTTATTTATGTCAGAATCCACACTGGTCCAATTGGGTGATAATTCTCCCCCTTGGGTGAGAGGACAAGATTAAATCAGTTTGGAGAAACCCAAAGTTGCCCCTAACTATTGCAGTTATCATCACTGAACTATCTGGCATTTGATTCTAAACTCAATCCAAAACAGTCCACATGGAAACTATATTTAGACTTACCCGGCAACTGTGGGCAGCTTTACTCTGGGTGCAATACAACTCCAAGAAGAGAGCCAAGATATGACGGGACCAATACTTCTCAGATTGAACTTTTTTTCAGCTTTGTGTAGAGTTCATTAAAGCCCTGTGTTGTCTCTGAGTGCAGGGTGACCAACTTCTCCCAGCTGTTTGCCAATGTACCTCTTGCCTGGGTGGGTAATTTGTGACGTGTTGCAGTCAGCCTTCAAGTATGCTCCCAGTATATTGGCCTTCTCACACCATCCTGAATGCTTTTTGTCCACTTAGGCAGGCAGTGAGAAAACTGTGAACAACCTTGCATCTGTGATATTTTGACACTGAATGGTACCAGGAATTAGACCACATCACCTGTAGTGTCAGGTTTGAAGATTCTAACATATTCAGCTTGTGTAGTCATGACAGCAGAATCAGGCCAAGTTACAGAGGTTATATTTATCCTTTATTATGTGCCAGAGCCTTTTGTCAAAAAAGTATTGAATTTATTTGCCATTGCCATCAAGATTGAAAGACGCAAAGAGTAGAGGAATGTAAGGGGAAGAGTCACGAAGACATTTAATGGAGTCAAAGAGCACAATCGGCCCAACTCAGCAATGCTGACTGTTGCCTAGCCTTCTTGCCTGCAGTTGCCTAAGAATAAAATAGTTTGATGTTACCTCTGCCGTTCCCTCACCAATGTAAACACTTAAATTAACTTATTTTGAAGTCATGACACAGATTAAAAATACGACTTCCAGACATGAGGACCTTTATTCGTCAATCAGTCTAACGTTTTCTCTGGAAGTTATCAATGAATTAACTTGTACTCTGAAATTGTAGGCACTGCTGAGAGAAACAGAGTTCTGGATTCCATACATAAATTGCACTCAGGTCTATACAAAACACCCAGTAAATAGCAAGGCAGAGTGCTTACCTTTAGATTGTGTTGAAGACAGCAGGGCCTGAACCACTACATCTGCCACGAGAGCTGCCACTGCCTCTGCTTTCAGTCCTTGTGTGGTGATAAATGCCTGGGCCTTTTTATAACGATCCGGCTGTTGTGACGATAACACCTCCCTCAGAACCGTGTCAGAATCCTGAGTTGAGATATCATTGAAGGAAAAGCCCAGCTCCTTTAGAGTAAGAAAATAAAAAATATGTGACTACGGATTTTTTTTTATCTTCAGTGATTCTTTATTTCACCAGTTCATTAATGATGTGAAATAATTTATTCAAAAAGCCAAGTGAAATTATGGATCAGGATGCCCCAAAAAACTTATAATTGGTGGTTTGATATTACAAAATACCTTGGTGAGCTATTCCAACAAGGCACACACGGAATGACCACTGTTCACTGATGTGTGAAATGTAAAACACTGCTGCTTGACCTGGCTATGTTGTACAGTAGAGAATTGGAAAAGAGAATTGTGAACAGTGGAAAGTAAAGAGAGCCAGGAACAGCTCTAAGAAATGAAAACATTAAGGAAGGTGATCTGGTGAAATGCCAAAGGAACAAGTTAGAAAAGAAAAAAAACTAGGTGATGAAAATATGAAATAAAACAGAATATGCTGGAAAAATCCAGGTCGGTCAGAATCTATGGAATGAAAAACAATTAATATCTCAGGCCTGGCCTCTTAATCAGAATGAGGAAATAATAGACGAGGGGTGGGATGCACAGAACAAAGGGAATTCTAAGATAAGGTGAGACCAAATGCAGCTGTCAGAATTAGACTATGTTTCTTAGTTTGCCAATCCTTCCCTCGTCTTCTCTAAAAGGCAAGTTATTCTTTTCCCTTTACCAGTTCTGATGAAGGACCTGAAATGTTAGCTGTTCCACTTTCCACAGATGCTATCTAAGTTGGATGTTTCTTTATTTTTTTTTACTTTCTGCATTTTCTGTTTCTAAATCAGTAAGACAGTTGGCAATCACAAAGAGGGAGAGCTTCAGATTATGAATTATGTTTTGAACAGAATCTTCTGTGCTGTAAGAATCGATTCTAGTTGCCTTCTCTGGAGTTTAGAAAGCCTTGCATGTATTCTCTGGTACCTTGTTCCCTTCCACATTCACAAAGAATCATTCATAATCCTAATCTTTCCCGGAGATGGTCACTAAGTGTCTTCCAGATTTATCCCTCTTCTGTTTACCTTTTGGTCTATTCTTCAGCATTTTCTTTCAGGGTATATAATTCTCAATGTTCCGAAATGATGCCTCAGTAATTGGAGTCAAGAGGACAAAAGCATAAAAGGTGCTATTATACATTGAACCCCTGACCTATAATACAGTACAGCCCAGTATGAACTGTAGTTTATTGCCAGAATATTAACATTAAAGTGAACAGGGCTTCACAAGACAGAAGGGATTAGGATTGCACTAGATTACAAAAAAACTTGACTCTTTTGTCTAACTTCACATTGACATTAGTGCAGCGTCCATTTCTTGTAAACATCTATTTTAGCACAAACGCTGCAAATTAAGAAATTTTGCTTTAAGATAACTAAATACTAATAAAATGGAGTAAAATAATGTATCCCCAAGACTACCCCAAGGTGAATGAACAGCGCATTTGAACTGAGATAGTAAATAATCATCAGTTAGTTGCACAAGTGATTTGTAGCAATGTGACTGATTACTGCTCACACATCAGCACTTTGGCAATGATCAAGTGCACAAGGTGGATAACAGCAGGGATTGGAATGAAACCATTATTGGAGAACACAATTCTACTATATCATTCTCCCATTTCTGGGCGTCCATTTGGACTAATTGAATAAGACATTTCTTTCTTAGCACTGATAAGCAATGATTTACTCTTAGTCACATATAATTTAAGAACAGTGGTAATATTCGTTACCAGATTGTTACACGAATTGTAAGAAAAATTGAATGCCATACCTTTGAGAGCTCGTATAAACTAAGAATCTGATGGCAATAACTCTTTCCATGGTGGCTCTTGTTAATGAGAATTTGCACATCCTTAACAACCTGGTCTTTAAAAATGTTGTCTTCCTGGCACTGAACAAATGATGAGGCTGCATTGCTCACTGTCAGCAGAATCAAATAAAGAAAGAAAAACATGATTGCTTATTGATTGTGCAATAAAAAACACGAGAACGTGATTTTAATGCATAAAATCCGGTAGAGCCCAAATCTAGAAGCCAGTCACCTGATGTAACTGTTTAGCAACAAAATATACAAAGTTAATAATCAGATTAAATAAAGAAAATGTACAAAACAATATGCAATTATTATTTTCTAATAATAATAATCATTATTATTAATAATAATAAGAGATTAATAATACTCTCCTGAGCAATTATTGGATGGAAAGCAGAAATTGTCATGACAAAGAATACATCTTAATCTAAACTATGAAAGGACAGAGTTCATCACCTTTCTCTATTTTTATGGCAACTATCTGATATTTCCAAAAGCAGGAAAGTACTGTTAGGAAAATTCTTTCTTGCAGATTATGTTGTAAATCGATCAAATTTGCAACAGAAGCTACTCGGCGGTTTTCTTTGCATTTCCATTTCTGATGCCTCAAAGTCCTTTAAATGTATGTAGAAGAGACTGTTTAGCCACGACAATTTACCAAGAGTTATCAAATCAATTCCCAGTTTTCAGTTCATAGTCTTGTAAATTACAGCACATCAAATGCTTGCTTAAATACTTTGTGTGTGCTTTATTTATTTATAAGGTGGGGGTATTACTGGTATTTACTCCCCACCACCGCCACCTCCATGAATGGCTGCACGTCTTCTGTCAGGGTTCCCTCAGTACCCACCCCGATGTATAGAGTTCCAGGATTTGGAGCTGGTGACTATGAATGAAGGGGCATTTTTTCTTGATATCAGGTGTGTTGAAGAGGAACTATGTAAGTGGAGGGGTTCTCCTGCACCTACTGCCCATACCATTTGTAGCAGTGGCCAGAACTTAAGAGGTGCTTTAGGAGTAGTCTGGGTTAGTAATTCTGGTGCATTTTGTAAATCATTTAAGTATGTTGCTTTGTCATGGAAAAACTCAAGCCTCTGTTGTGCTGTTGGCACTGAACTCATCTAGGCAAGTACAGAATGATTCACCATACACCTAACCTAAACTTTCTGGATGGTAGGAAAGTTTTGGGATGTCAGGATGCAAATCATTTTCTGCAACATACCCAACCTGCTCTTGTAACTGGCATATATTTAGCTGGTAACATTAAACATTTCGTTGATTGGGAATTCTGTGATAGTAAGGCGACTGAATGCCAAAGATACTGATTGTACAATCCCTGGTTAATGAAGGCCATTGCTTGCGCCCATGTTTGAATGCAGCCCTGGTCTAGTTCTCCAGATTATGGACAGTTCTGCTCAAAGAAATACAGTGAATAGGAAGGATCAAACTAAGTTCCTCTATTTCATTTTAAACTCCGCTCGGCTGCCTTTATTCCAAAGTAAATAACCACAGCAAAGGCAATCTCTCTGTGTAATGAAAGTTTGTCAATTAAGATATAATCAGTGCACATCAGCCTCTTTAAGCACTTACATCCTTCCTGCATTGTGTTAACCCTGGATTGTGTGGGTGATGAAGTGGTGGCCTATTTTTATACAGTTCTAGCATAACCTCGATTTATTTTATAGCTCAGCCAACTGTGGAAAGTAACCCAAATGCCATCCTAATAACCTTATCACCAGCCTTGCCACCATCAGAGGTGAACAGAATGCATGGTTTAAATGGTTTAGTTTAGTTTAGAGAGATACACCACGGAAATAGGCCCTTCGGCCCACCGAGTTCGCGCCCACCAGCGATCCCCGCACATTATCACTACCCTACACACACTAGAGACAAATTTACATTTATACCACGTTACAAACCTGTATGTCTTTGGAGTGTGGGAGTAAACCAAAGATCTCGGAGAAACCCACGCAGGTCATGGGGAGAACGTACAAACTCTGTACAGACAGCACTCATAGTCAGGATCGAACCCGGGTCCCTGGCGCTGTAAGGCAGCAACTCTGCTGCTGCGCCACTGTACCGCCCTATGGTGGTTAATTACATTCAAGTCCAATTACCCCAACTAATTTTACCTCATTCACACAAATGTTGTTCACTTCTTGTGTGCTGCTTGAATATGAAATGAACCAGTACCCCAAACTTCTCCAGAGTGCTTTAAAATCAGCAGACTTCTACACATTCAAACTCTTCCACACACTGTTATTGACTATCTGTGAAATCAGTCACATTGTGATCATTATTCCACGCTCAATGACAGGAACATTACCTGTTGGACAGAGTTCATTCTCACAATGATGAACATTAATTGTCCTGACACCAATGAGGAGAGGAAGGATTAAATTGCATTTAGAATTAACAATTAACTGTGGAATTATTTATGCTGTACCCTGAGTCAATGCTCCCTTTACTATCTCTATCAACTTTGCATTTTGAGGCCTCTTAACATGACAAATAAGCACACTGTTTCAAGCTCATCGTTATATCAATACAAACTGAAGAAAATAAACAGAATGAATTGTCAAAGTCTTAAACTCTTGTTGAAGGTTCCGTGATATGGGAGAAGCTATTATAAGCTGTTAAGACATTATTGATGGGGCATAAATTGACATCAACAGGAATGAGGCCATCTTCTCTTCCATTTCCACATCTTTTACCTCCACACCATTTATTTCACACACCCCAAAGTCCAGCACATTGATGGCCATTTTTGAACACCATTAATCTGATTTGCTACTGGACTGTCTGCAAGCACTCTCGTCCAGTTGCTTTGCTATTGAGCAGTTTGGTCCTGGAACACACTAACAGATAATTTTGTGAAATAATATTTGAAACGCACCAGGTTAGGACACAAAGCTTGGAATTGAGTTACTAAGTTCAGACGCTTCTTTCAAAGAGTGAGAAACAAACTGCTGAAGAATCTCAACAAGTTAAGCAGCGTCTGTGGAAGCAAAGGGGTAGTTGTCTTTTTGTGTCAAGACCCTGCTTCAGGGGTCTAGAATCAAGATGTCCGCCATTCCTGTCCCTCCACATTTGCTGCTAAACCTGCCGAGTTCTTCCAGTAGATCGTTCTGATTTGCGGTCTCTTGTGCCTGCCCTTTCAAAGATCCTGGTACAAACACTATAGGCCAAATGGCCTCCTGCAGGAGTTGTAACAATGACAAATAAACTAACTTACAGCTTGGTGTCCTTTTTCGATGGTGTCTCATCTCTCCATTCAAAGCAACATCTGTAGTCAAAAGAATCTTGATTGAAGGGTGGAAATCAGTTGTTTGTGCTTCTCCTGAAGCTAAAGCTCTACAGTGGAGAACTAGTGATAAGTCCTGGTTATAAAATTCAAAGTATCTACAGACTCTACTGGCTTCATGGATGTATCCTCCATCTAATAAATTGCCAATCAAAATATTAAGGGCCTCTTTCTCTGCTGCTCCTAGCCTACATTTGGAAGCCAAGTCCTTGTTTGGAAATCCTTCCAGCCTGAGGTACTTTGATGAGTTCAGAGCCGGCAGGTTTGAGAATAGGAACTCTTTGGTGGCATCTTCAAAGGTAATTTCGCCGCAGATTGAAACCTGCCATGCACACCTTGAAGCTGTGGACATCAGCAAAGTCTGCTCACTGATGTAGCACAACCAAATCCTCTTCTCCACCTCCTCCAGCTGTTCCAAGAGTGGTGGTGTGCTGCTTGACAACCAATGGCCGGCTATCATCAGCAACATGCATTTTTCCTGAATGTCCAGAAGCTTTTCTTTCAAAGGTAATGGCGATTGCGACTTAGTGGACAGCTTATTATTGGCCTGGGACAGGAAGAATTCTGAGGCAACTACATTGGAGATCAAATTCTTTTTGAAACAATCGTGGCACTTTTTCCAAAAATTTATTCTCGTCTCCTTCCTTTGCCACTGACCACGTCGTTTCAAATCTTGTAATTCCTGAGACACCTGTAAGAGAAGAAGAAATTAAGTAATGGATCAAAACACAATATGGAATTTTCTATTTTCGTTAGTTTAGTTTAGAGAATAAGCATGGAAAAAGACCCTTTAGCCCATCGAGATCATGCCGGCCATCACTGATCAGGTAATGGGTGACGTTTCGGGTCTGAAGAATCATCACCCATTCCTTCTCCAGAGATGCTGCCTCACCCCCTGAGCTACTCCAGCATTTTGTGTCCAGCTTCATTATAGAGGTGGTCCATATTGTTCCACTGTTGAGGTAAGATTAAGGTTGTACAGGTTGGTTCAACCTGATGGTTGTAAGAATGTCTTTGACCATTCAGCTGCCCAACTTTCCAGCTGATTATGTCCCACTGTATCTGTACATAGCCTTATTCGTTATCTATGTCTCCCAATGTTTGTGTCTTCTGAAAACCTAGTAATCATAAGCTCTACATTCTGATCCAAGTCATTTGTACATAAAACCAACAAAAGCTGCAGCACGATCCTGTGGTAGACCATGTAACATATTCAGACTTGGAAAAGCATGCATGCACCACCACAAAGTGCCTGCTAGAACCCGACCAATGCCTTGTAGCCCAATGGGCCTGTCCACTGAGTCGATTTTTGAGGCCCGGCAGTCGCCTGAAAAACTGGCTACTGGAAGAGCGGTGGTCAGAGTGGGACGGACACACGCACACACACACACACACCTTCCGTCACCAGTCCGTTATGCAAGCGGGGGACAGGGCAAGTGGGGGGAGCGCTGTCTGAGTGAGATTCACATAGAACAAAGCCAAAGTCATACAGACACACACCACGATGAACAGGAAGGTTGATGATGTCATTCAGGCGGCTAAAGCCAAATGTGCGGTGCGTCCTTTAAAAGAGGGGGGAGAAGGAGTGGAGACAACTTTTAAGAAGCCAGAGATACACGGCTGTGAAGATCGGTGGACATTTAACATTACAGGTCGGTTATCCTTCATTCTGAAAACTACTGCTTATGTTTTTTTCCCAATGAAACTCACCGGTTAGCACCGGCTATAACCTACGAGAAGATTCAACCTCCTGGTAACCTCCTAACAGATAGAGAATTCTTGCTACTCCATGGCGGCTTCATTCTAGTCGCCGCACATTTTTCAACATGTTGAACAATTAGCGGCGACTACAAGGAGGCCGCGACTAGATCCCAGAATGCGGGATCTCCTCACGATCATGAAGGCGACTCCCCGGCAACTGACCCGCAAACATGTGGCGGCTGCATAATCTCCTGCAGTCGCTTAAAAAGCGCCTAAGTGGGACAGGTCCATTACCCTCTGGGCTAGCCTACCATGTGAGACTTTGTCAAAAGTCTTATTACAGTCCATACAGATAACATCTACCTTCATCAATCTTCTTGGTTACCTCAATACTCAGTCAAATCAGTGAAACCCACGGTAGTCAGGAATGCTGTTAACCAGTTGGTAGATTAAACCAAGGCCCTCTCGCATAGTCAGAAAATGGCATTATCTTGAGGAGTAGGGCAACTCTCCTCAACATCCAGGCCAATATATATCCCTCTCACATATGGTCAGTATCCAATTGTATTTGTCACGAATGCCAACCATATGCTTCATTTATAACTGGCTACATTTCAAGCTGTACTGTAAAGCACTTTGTATTGTCCTGAAATACAATCATTTATTTTTGGTTCTAATCTAATCTAAGGAACTTTCCAATCAGAATTAAATCTATGAACAGCTCTTGTTCCATCGATACCCTCTACTGAGAAAACAATGAATATGACCAAAACCAAGGCATTTAAACCTAATTTATAGTTTTGTCCTATGATCAAACTAAATGAACAAAAACATCACCTCATCAACAAGCAAGTTGTCCACCGTCAACTCGGCAAGATCAGCCACCTGCCTCGCAAGAACAAAGAGTCCTTTCTTCTGCAACTGGTTCAGAATATTCCCACACACATACTGTAGGGTTTCCACACTGCAGTCAGAGAAGAGCGAGTGATCGATGGAGATTGACGTTTCCTGCAGGAGATGAGCAAGTTGGCTCAGTTTTTGGAAATCCGGACCTAATTATGAGAGACAAACCTTCAATTATTCATTGCAACATAAATTAGATGTGAACATTTTAAAATGTTTTAATTTATTTAATTTTTATTTTATTATTTATTTCGAACAGAATAAAATAAAAAGCAAATGTGAAACAGCATACAAAAAACAAAACAAGAATATTTATAAAGTGTCATAAACAATATCTATAAATAAATGAAATCGTATGTGTCCGAAAAGGAGCAGGAATAAGCCCGAAAGCTTATTAATTCCCACCCCTTATTCAACTGCTTGCAATTATCTTATACAAATTTAGCAGCTTAACACCATATGTACACCAGCCACTATATGTACACCAAATTATTTACATTTATATACTACTCAATTGGAATATTTATCAAGTAACAACGTTCCATTATCCTGAGGAAAATAAGACAATAATGTGGAATAAACTTTGAGGTAACTATTTATTTATGGGGGTTGGTACAACCTACAAAACTGGTAAAAAGTTTTCACCGTTTTTCAATATCCTGTTGTCCAATGATGACGTCCAACAATGCTGGAAGGGGCTTTTTTTTTAGATTAAAAATATCATTTTATACTGTACAAATTAATATCAAAATCATTTAGCTTGTTATTGTTATATCTGCCTGAGACAAATGCTGTATTAAAAAAAATACAATTAACTGCATTTGTCCAATAACAAAATGTACTGCTGAAGTTTTACACAAAGTTAATATTGGGCAACTGGTGGAGATGCTGTGACTTTAACAAAGCCTCAAGGTGCCAAGAGGACACAAAGTGCTGGAGTAACTCAATGGGTTAGGCAGCACCTCTGGAGAACTTGGAAAGTTTTGGGCTGGGATCCTTTATCAGACTCCAGTTGCTTGTTTCTGCAAGGTGGGCTCACAAAAATTGTCGTTTCACTTTCTTCAATAGAGGTGAAATTGAAAAAAAAAAGTTACCAGAAAAGGAAAAAATGCCATATGACTGATAGGGTTACCCAACCTTGAGACTATCAGAGATATTTATAAAAATTGTTCCAGAACTCCTTCATTGTAACAATGTGAAAATAAATATGATGTCTCCCCCAGGAGATCACGAGGTTCTTGGGGTGGAGAGGGGTGATAGCGGTATAAAGGGGAGGGTAGTGTCTTGTGTTCTGTGTCTTGTGTCTACTGTTTGTGGGTAAGTGTGTCTGTTTAGTGTTCAGCCATGAGCGAATGGCGGTGCGGGCTCGATGGACCTGGTGGTCTGCTCTCGCACCTACTTTCTATGTTTCTATGTTTCTATGTCCGTATAGTTATATGAGGGTAACAATTGGAGAGTGTTTTGCCTGATTTTCAGGCACAATTTCTGTGACTGTTGTGCGGCAGTAACACAGACATCACCATCAATGGGATCGAGTATCAGCCTGTGATTGAATTATAAAGGATATCTCTGCATTGCTGACCACTACACAAGCTAAGACACCCAGTAAACTCATGTTTTGCACTGGTTTAACCATTATTGGCTGTTAAATGGCACCACTGGAGATCACAAGGAGTAATTTTTGTAAACCTACTTAAAACATCAGTGAGTAGAATCACTTCTTGCCTCCGCATCAGAACCATGTGCTACTCCTGCCACACACGCACTCCATGTCTTGGTCCCTCTCTAGTCTCCCACTTTATCCCAGAAATGCCCGAATCCAGCACCCAGTTAGTTAATGTTGGTCCTCCACAGAATGGATGAATTTGTTCCTGGGCTGAGCTAATGGTTACAGCAAGCCTGCCATCTACTGACGGTGTGTGAAGACAAGCATAGCTTGGTCCTCTCTAGCATTGTTTATGCACAGTGGTTGTTCACACTGTAACTCAACATCGATATTAATTTCTCCTGTTTAAATTACTTGCAGTTTCTGCTTAATTAGAACTTCTATTGCTAAAATAGACAAATTAGACGAGGGTGTCCAAAAG
Source organism: Leucoraja erinaceus (assembly GCF_028641065.1). Lineage (NCBI taxonomy): Eukaryota > Metazoa > Chordata > Chondrichthyes > Rajiformes > Rajidae > Leucoraja > Leucoraja erinaceus. The sequence goes on from NC_073409.1 coordinate 13,041,116, forward strand.
TCAAAGTCAGATTTGAAAGGTCATGAGTACTTATGTAGAATATTATCGAGCTGCAAACACTGGCTGTTCCATTCATTAGCAGAATACAAGGAAAACGTTCTGTGGAGTTTCATTTTGTTACCAGTAACTTATTCAAAAAGTATTTCACATTTGTGAAAAGTTCCAAATGGGGACTTTTCATCCGCTAACAAACCAAAGAAAAGATGAATCTAATCATCATGGGTTCCCTTTCAGCAGAAACTTGGTTTGCAAGCTTTTTGTTCTCCTATAAAAGGTAGAAAAGACGTCTTTGAAATAATTTTAAATGATACCCTATTTGCTGAATAAAGAGGTTACAGTAAGCTATCACCTTCCTGCATGATTCATGACAACTAGAAAATTGCTTCCATATGATTAGATTCTGGTTTATCCTGTAAGAAATTAATTTCCTTGTTCAGGAATCAAAGCTTTTACAAATAATGCAAACCATATGCCATCCTTCTCCTTCAGATGGAAACTGATCTGGGAGCTGTGTGCTGATTTCATTACCTTGCATTTTTCCATTTGATACCAGATTTTATTCACAAGCACAGTAAAGCCGTCCTAGACATTTGCTTAACGGCAAGGTACAAGGGTCATGACAGACAGTACTGAAAAGTGTCAGGCAATTACAAATCAAATGCTGATCCTGGATTCCCACTGAATATGACCCTGGCACAGTCTCCTAGCCTGTCATTTACAAAAATATCTGATTGAAGTCGCTATCACACCTGAAGGAGCGTGAAACACATATAACAGCAGGAGAGCAGTTTAGAAAATCTAACACTGAGACTGTTTAGAAAAATGAGGAATATACGAGGGCACCTTTTTATGGAACAGATATATTGTGATGTATTTCACAAGGTGTTTGAAATGTGAATCAACCGAATATCCCTCACATAAAAGGAATCAGGGAGCCTTCATGGTATTAGGATTATATACAGCTTCCTATTTATTGACAACCAAATTCTTCATTGTCTATGGTCATGACTTGCCCCCAACCTTTTGTCAAAATGATTCAGTTCGGTGTGGGTGCACAACTAGAGTTCACAGATGGTTTGTAGCTTGCTCTATTCTTACCCGACACAAGAGGAAGCACCTGATTGTCATTTTATTTTGTAAGGAACCTAAGGCAGTACAGGAGATTTCATGAAGAAAATGCTCTTCATTTTGACACGCAACTTGCATGTGAGCTGTTTGTAATGTAGGACATGGGTCAGGAAGCTAACAATTGTCGAGAAAAAAAATAGCATCGAGTGTTATGGGTCATATTGTTCCTAAATGCCTCAGGCACTTAGCCTCAGCAATAAGTGGTTTGTTTTTCATGATATACCGCACAGAATGCAAACCTGTGTTTAGCAAGAAATAAGGAAAGCAAACGGTATCATAACCTATTTTACAAAAGAATTGTAGAATAATAATAAAGAACTCCCAATGCAAATGTGTTGGGGCTTATGAAACCACATCTGAAGCAAGGTGTTATTATTCCCTTTATCAGAAGACACGTTTGTCTTAAAGAGAATCTAATATACCTTCCTCGGCAGAGGGAATTAGTTGATGAAGAAAGAGAATTAGACTGGGCATACAACCCTTTGTACAGAGCAATCTATTTGAAATATAAAGTTCTTCAAGCAAATGCTGAGAGGCTAATCTGCTGCAGGAAATATGCCCCTTCACTTAGTAAATGTGCAACCACCTGAGAGTGATGAGAGTAAAACTCCGCTCAAAGGCCCAACATTGAAATGTGGTCCCACCCTAGTGACTTGAGAGTAGTGATGTACTTGAAGGCACCCCAAGAGTTCCCGATGTTAGGGAAGTCCAGGACAAGGGGTCCGCTCAAAGGATAAGGGGGAAATCCTTTAAAACATTGAGAATTCCCCATCCCATTGGCTATAGTGACTTGATCCCTTGTGGCTAAGTATATGGAGAGAAGGCAGGTACGGGATACTTGGATGAAGGCACCCCGAATGGCCTACTCCTGCAAATTTCTATGGTTTCTATGGGGAAAAAGCACTAGGTTAATAAAGATCTCGATTTGCAAACATCTTTACCATTAGATACAAAGGTGTAGTCCACATCAGCCAGTAACTGCAAAAGCTTTCCAAGTTCATACTGTGTTGGACATTGTTGCATCATCAGCTTCAGCAGCAGACTAGCCTGTGACTCCATCCACTCCACTGGAATGTTCGTGTCTGGTTTATCTGCAGCCTTCAGCTGTGGTAAGGAAAATAAAGACTGGTAAGAATCAAGTTCTGTACATCTGGAATATTTTAAGATACTCAGAAACATTCTTATTTTGTTATGACTTTTGCTAAACTATAGGCTTCTGGTGGTCTTGGATTATCACGCACTATCACAATTTTCAGCAGGATGCCCACAACTGCTTAATGTTCCTTCATATCAACAGACCAAATTTTAGGTTAACATATGGAATGTACTGTATATATGGACAATGTAATCAATGCAGCCTTGTTATTCAGCACATAATCTGGTTTAGTCCTGAGAGTGTGATGTTGGCAGCAGGTAATAAAGCTGCTGCCTCACCTTTCCAGGGACCCGGCTTGACCCGGCAAGACCATCCTGGCCTTGGGTGCTGTCTGTGTGGAGTTTGCATGTCCCCTCCATAACTATGTGGCTTTCTTCTGAGTTCTACGGTTTCCTCCCACATCCCAAAGGTATGTTGGTAGGTAAATTGGCTGTTGTAAATTATACCTTGATGTATGCAATTTACACAAAGAGTTAATAGGGAGACGATGGGCATATGAAAAACATGCAAGTTGCAGGATAGAGGTAGTTGAAGAAAAGAGCAATGGGATTAATGATTGCCCTGGGAACTGGCATGGAGCTCATGATTTAAATGGTTTTCTTCTGTGTTGTTGTAAGTATAATAAAGATTACACATTGTGACTAAAAATGACATTCAATATAATTCTGCCTGAATTGTACTTTAAAATTATAACATCAGTTATCGCTAGGAAACAATCCATAATTCTATTTCGGTGTAAAATATCTATGGACTTTTCTTCAAAGGATATTTGCAAGGTGATTTCCCAACTTGGTGACAAACAACTGTGTAAATATCTACCAGGCGCAAAATTAACACTGCACCAAATGAAGCTCAATATCTGCCTAATCTTCTGTACTTCCCTTCAAAACGGTGATTACCCACTGACTATGCTGTAAAATGGCAATTCACTGAATAGGATATACTATTAAAGGATGGTAAGTTATCAAACCAGCGCCATCCATTGTTAGATTCTGCAGTCCACTATCTGAAGTTCAAGATGGTTACACAACATCTGTGGAGATCCGGGTCATGGCAAGGTCGCAAGTGGATATCATGGAACCATTAAGCACACAAGAAGCCATTTGCCGGACAAACCAAATTGTCCCCCACACTGTTTTTTTCCCCATCTCTCTGCACTTTATTCCCCTTTGGAATCTATCCAATCTAATCCAAGCACCACATCATGAAGATGTCAAGACCTTGGAGCAGATGCAGATAAAAATCATTGGACTAGTTCAATGGATAAAGGATTAACATCGACAGACAAATTAGGGATTGTTCTCCTTAGAGCACAAGAGAATAGATGGTTTCAGTCAAAATCAAGAGGGGATTACACTCAAAAAGGGAAACCATCAACAATTTCAACTTTTCACAGATTTTAATGAGCCATTATTTTGAACTGCTGTGGTCTTTCTGGTGAAGATATGTCTTGATGGTATCGTGACAGGAATTTCAGCATTTAAACACAGTGACCAAGAAGGAATGGCAATATATTTGTCAAGTCAGGAAGGCGTGTGCAAAGAGAACCAGAGACAACTGGTTGTAGAAAGCTTATATTGTGCCATGAACAATTAGTATCTGGAATTTGCTGCCTGTTGAATGGTGGAAACAGAGAAACCATGTTGAATTTGATATAAGAATTTTGTTTGTCTCTTCTTTCTTTCCTCCCCAGGCCATTTTATTAAAAAATAATTGTTTGTCATCTGTATTAATGTGTGTCATCTGTATTATAAGAGAAAGTAGGGGGCATGTAAATTTGCAAATGACACCAGAATTGTAGATATGGTGGACTGAGAAGATGGTTGCTTCAGGTTTCAAGAGTGTAGGTCAACAGGAAGAATAGTAAGAGAATTGGTTGATGGTTTTAACTCTGTCATATGCTTTGGGAAGTTAAACTAGTGCAAGACATTCACACCGGACAGCAGAGCCCTAGGGAATGTTGTTGAACAATCAGATTTTAGGGTACGCAGGGAGGTGAAGGCGGCGTATGAAGAAGGTGAAGAAAGTGTATGACACGCTTGTCTTCATTGACTGAGGTACTAAGTACAAGAGTCGGGACATCGTTTTACAGCTGTACAAAATGGTTGTGTGTGTGCGTGCGTGCGTGCGTGTGTGTGTGTGGAGTTCTGGATGCCACACTATGGCAAATATATAATTATGCTAAAGGGGATGCAGAAAAGATTCACAAGGATATTGCCTGGATTGGAGAGCTTGAGATCTAAGGAGAGGCTGAAGCAAAGGAGGCTGAGAAGTGAAATGATAGATAGAAACATAGAAATTAGGTGCAGGAGTAGGCCATTCGGCCCTTCGAGCCTGCACCGCCATTCAATATGATCATGGCTGATCATCCAACTCAGTATCCCGTACCTGCCTTCTCTCCATATACCCCCTGATCCCCTTAGCCACAAGGGCCACATCTAACTCCCTTCTTAAATATAGCCAATGAACTGGCCTCAACTACCCTCTGTGACACCAATTCACCACTCTCTGTGTGAATATATGTTGAACAACATGTTGAACAACTCGTACTCATCAACCTCTCCTTTTCTCTCGTAGTTCATGTTGAGTCCACTGTGTACAATTCCCTGATTGATGGCAAACGCCAGTCTGCTGATAATAGATTTGCAGATGAAGTTACGATGGATATGAAGTTGGATATGGTTACGCCAATAAGAGTGATGGTCTTTATCTAGTCTCCAAGACCTCACTCATGAGGCAGCTTCAAGAAGAACAGTGCCAGGAATTGGCAGAATTCAGCGGCAGACATGTAACGTGTGCATCTCAAATGCCAACATGCCAACTGAGGAGCCTGAAGTGCTGAAACGAGAACGCAGTGTTAATATGGAAACTGATCTGGTAATGAATTTCACTGGATATAATATTAAAACCAGCTTCTCTGACCATTTTTTCTGCTGTTCTTTGTTTATTCTGGAAAGGAGCCAGGAATGAAAACCATGTCATCACAGATGGCATGAAGCCGGGGTTATTATGAGGAGGATCTGGAAATCAGCCAGGCCATGCATCTGGTAATATTTTAACATTGTTCCTTAACCTTTGAATGAATCCACCAGTCTGAAGAAGGGTCTCAACCCAAAATGGCACCTATTCCTTTTCTCCAGAGATGCTGCCTGGCCCGCTGAGTTACTCCAGCATTTTGTGTCTATCTTCAGTTTAAAGGAAAAGCCACGTAAAGGGAAGGGAACATACAGTAAAGGGAACTTCACTGTATTCCATAACCCAGCTTCAGAATCCTTTGTCATATACTGTATACTAATACATGAGCAGAAACAGCCACGTTGTAGCTCTGTGAGCAGTTAAATGTAATGTGGATCTTGCTGCATCACTGATAATCGACTCACCCACTACTTGGCATGGTAGAAATGATTCACTACACATGAAATTTGGCAGAGCTTTCCTGTCTGGTGAAAAAGTTTTCATACGCTAAATAATCCAAGTTTAACTACGCAAGTGTCCTTTCCTTGAAAGGCTAAGTGCCATTATGTAACAATCTTTCAAAAATCCATCACATATCTTGTACAATCCAGTTAAAAACAAATAGTAGTGTGGATGCAGCACTTAGAAATATACCTCAAACTACTGGTGTGCACTGAATTGTATACAGTTAAATTATGTTTATATTGGGGCCGTGTTCATTGGGAAATTCTGAGGATGACATATTGACATCGTGGAATATTTGTACCTTTTTATATGTACTGCAGCTTTGACAGGGATGATGTTCCAGTTACCCACCATTCAAACAAAACACCAACATTAACTATCACCCTGCAATCCTTTGTATTGTTAGGCAATACTCAATCATACAAATAACTCGTGTTAATGTGCACAAGGGCGTCACGGGTTATGGGGAGAAGGCAGGAGAATGGGGTTGAAAGGGAACGATAGATCAGCCATGAATGAATGATGGCGTGGATTAGACGGGCTGAATGGCCTAACTCTGCTCCTATGGCTTATGAACCTACGAAGGACCCCATGTTGAATATTGAGAACTAAGAAAATTACAAATGCTTCAAATGTACGTGCATTAATAGAATTTCTGCTGGATCAAATTTACAAACGTGGCTCTCTTGCTGAAACGGCTGAGTCTAATACATTTCCTAACTTAAATGGTTATCCTACACTCTTTGAAACACCAGATCAGGCCCAGAATGGGCCAGCGAGTGAACAACAGGAAAGTTGATATCTCATGGATCTCTTAGGAGCCTTTAAGACATGGGAAACATATTTAGAACAATTTATGAAGTGCTCAGAGTGAACAATTGCTTCCTTGTCATGTAATTTGATATGAGAAAGGGGATGGGGAAAGAAAGAGTTTTTCCATACAGTTGCTATTCTTCAGTTAATGCTGCCAAATTCAATGATCTTTAAACATATAAAGTTCAATTGTTAAATATAGCTTGACATCAATTCTTCCTGCAATTCCACCCCCACCCCCCTTAACTTTCTTTCTGAGAACCAGAAATTAGTGACGATGGCCTCTCTCAGCATGCTGACAGGCCCATGGGCAATGTACCCCATCTATTTCCTGCATCTCTTCTCTCAATGCATCTCTTCCTGGCATGATCAGAGATAGGATTCTTCTCAACCTCATCTTCCACCTCTCCCGGCTCCATGTTCAACCAATCATCCTTCACGATTTCTGCCACCTTCAATGAGATTCACCACCACGCCACCTTCCCACTTGTTTTCCCATTCAGCACTGAAGGGCCCATGCCCTTCACAACTGCCTGGTCTACTCTTCTATATCTACCATTCCACCTCATAGCTCGTCCCAATACAATCAGAGGAGATGCAGCTGTCTCTTCTGATCTGTCTCTTTACCTTGTCTTGACCCACCATTCGACGACCCAATCTGTGAAGTTTCAGAATAATTTGCCTTTCTTCAAACTTGCACTGACTACTCTCCACTGATGTACCCAAATGCAGATGAGATCACCACTATGCAGAGTGACTGCATTCAGCCCATAAGAGTGACCCTGAACTTGTCATTTTAATTCTCTACCCTGACCTATCTGCCATATACTACACTGATACTACAAAGCCCAATGCAAGTCTGAGAATCTCGGCACGCTGAAACCTCAGGGGGACAATGCTAAATGCTAAACAACTGCATCTACTAATCTTACATCTAGGCAAGAGTTTTTTTTTGCCTTTGAATTATTGATAAACAGAAAGGTTGAATGGCAGGCACACAAATAAAATATAATCCTCACACAAGTAGTTTTGCATGTGTATGCATGTAAACAGAAGTCACTTGCAGTGCTAAGCAATTTTAAAGCTGTAGTTTGCAGGAGCACCAGATTCAAATTAATTGAAAGTTATGAATTGCTCTTTACAAGTTTAAGAGATAAGATAATGAAATAGTAAAATAAAACATTGGACAGATGTTTAATGGTTTGTGGGTTTTACTCCCAAATTTCTAGATATGTCAGAGATGCACATTTTGTGTTTTCTTGTGTGTAGGACTTAGGTGTCGAAGGGCACTGCACTCAAGTCCCACATACTCATACTTACTTTATCAGCCAAGTATGTTTTGTAACATACGAGTAATTTGATGTGCCATACAGTCATACTTATACTACACATGGGAAAACACAAAGTGTGCATCTCTGATTAATGGCCCTGTCCCACTTTCCCAAGTTACTCACAAACTCTCCCGAGTTTTCCCCTTGATTTGAACTCGGAGAATTACGGTAACAGGTACTCGGGGCTATTTTTTTCAAAAACTCGTGGGCATTTTTAAACATGTTGAAAAAACGTCTCGACTTACCTGATGCCCCGAGTTCCTACGGCTGGCATTACGAGCCACTACGAAACATCTACGGACTCCTACGGACTCGCTACCGATATTACTCGACATTGCCCTAGTTCGAATCAAGGGGGAAACTCGGGAGAGTTCGTGAGTAACTCGGAAAAGTGGGACAGGGCCTTTATTGCAGCTTATGTTCTGTTCTGCTTTAAGACAAGGCAGTTCAACTGACACAGAAAGATGATATATTGTAGACTCACAGACACAAGACATTTTTGGAATTCTTGAATCTTCAATGTTGCTTCTTGGTAATTTTTGTTTTCTGTGCAAAGTTTATACATCTCCAGCATGCAGACCCAGGGACAGTCCTTCAAAAAACAAAAATCAAGTTAAGTTAACTAGGGGAAAAATACACTCTTTTATTAATGTCTGAAATTTATAACATTGGGTGTCAAGTTCAGCTACAAACCAAGCAATGTATTTTTGTCTACAAAACTGATGTACAATACGAGCAGTGAAAATGCTATAGAGCGACAGGTTTATGCATAACATTGTAGACAAACTGCAAACTCACAAAGTAAGCAACAAGATAAATGAACAAATGATCCATCATTTTGGCGATATTGACCAAGGGAGGAAAGTTGGTCAAAGAGCTCTCATCTGCAAATACTGTCTTGGGGTTTTCAACATCTCTTAGCACAACAGAACTGTTTCAGAGATATTGTTTCAGCAATATGTAGTTTCTGCAATCGGATGCGTCTCCTTTATTAACAGTCACAATTACAATACCTTTGAGATTTTCTGTCACATTTTCCTCTTCCTGTCATGGGAGATAAGGCTGTGAACTTTCACTTCCTTGTCTGCAAGTTTTAGAATTTGAACTCCATTTGAATTAGCATTCCATACTCACTATTTGGTAATCATTCCTTTCCAGAGGTTTGTAAATTGCCCGACACTGGCAATAAAGTCATACAAAAGGATCAGTTTGTTTCCCTCCACGATATGAGCGCAAGTCACAAAATGCTGGAGAGACTCTCTGGATCAGGCAGCTTGTCTGGAGAACATGGATGGGTGACATTTCGGGTCTGGACCCTTCCTCAGACTCGCAGAGTGAGATGCTGCCAGACCCGCTGATTTATTCCAGCATTTTGCGTATATCTTTGGTATAAACCAGCACCTGCAGTTCCTTTATATTACATATTATCAATCGATCTTTATTTCCAATTTCCAGCAGTCCGCAATATTTTCTTTTGTAATTTCAAATGATCCACTTTGCTCAGTAAAGTCGGCTATCCCAACAGAACGAATTAAATGATAATTCAGGTGGTTGGCAAAGTCAAGCAGCATGGAGACCCACTAGGCTGTCTTTCTATGCTTTGATAAACTTTTCATATATACTGGCCAAGATATTCCAGATCAAAGTACATTGAAAAACATGTCAAAATGCTTGCTGTAGATCAAAAATAAACCAGAAAATGCTGGAAACGCCCAATAGCATCCACATAGCAGAGCTAATGTTCCAGATCGATGGCATTTTGCTATAACAGATGTCACCGACCTATTATGATGAAAGGTCATCACCTTCAAATATTCAGCCCATTTCTTTCTCCACAGACACTGTCTAAACTGCTGAATATTTCCAACGTTTTACATTTTTATTTCCAATGAAATATATGCATCACCCACTACCTTCTGAAAAAGTTGAAATCCTCGGACAAGTTGTTTACTTTTCCTTCTTCCCAACAGCACCTTCCACATCAGCGACAGATCGTGGAGATTCCACTCGTGGTACTCCACCGAATCATCAAGGTGTTTTGTAACTTCAGAGATGGTCACATTATCAGAGGACATCACAATCCAAACACAAAGACACTGAAGAACATCAGTTTCCTGTGAATGAGAGGGAGAGTAATTCCTCACTGCAGCACTGGAATAGAGATAGCGCTGAAGGCTAAAACCATTACCTCTCGAGTCATAGATTTTCCTGCCCCCAGCTTAATCCAGATCTATACAGTGATGGAGGCTGAGGGGCGACCTTATACAGGTTTATAAAATAATGAAGAGCACAGATAAAATGAATGGTCTGTTGTTTTTCCAGGGTAGGGTAGTGTAAAAAGTAGAGGACATAGGGTTAAGGTGAGAGGGGGAAGACTTGAGCTCAGGGGCAAAGTTTTCACCCTGAGGTGTGGGGTGTAAGGAAGTGGCTGTCAGAGTAAGTAGTAGAGTCAGATACAATTGCAATGTTTATAAGACACTTAGTCAGTTTCATGTAAAGGAAAGGTTTGGTGGGGATGCGGTCCAAAGGCAGGCAAAGGCTCAGGAAGGCACCTTGATCATAATATAAAGTTGTGCAGAAGGGCCTGCTTCCGTCCTGTGTAACTCTATGACTGGAGTCACTTAATCCCATCTTCCTGCCTCACCTCATGAATACATTCTGTGGTGATTAAGTAGAAATCCAGACTAAATTATCTGTCAGATAAATTCAAATCCCATCACCTCTGTAGACAATGAAATTTAAAAACATAAAATATTATTGTCATGTAGATGATCGCCTCAGTTGAATTCTTTAATATCATTTTTATAGCTCTCAGAAAAAGTTAGTTATGATAAAGGGTCTCATATAAAAGTTCATGAGTCTCTAAATTTAAATTTCATGAATTTTCCATATGGGCTTTAATAGGAAAATGTTTAAACGTTAGAAAGTGTCATCAATAATAAGACTACATCAGCAATTTATCTGTTAGTTGACGGATCATGTGTGGCACAATGAAAACTTTGCTTTATATAATGAGGATTTATCGACATAAGCACTTCCTTTCAATGATGAATGTTCTAGTAAAGATCAGTTCAGACAAATTTTAAATCGTTTCATACACAGATTTGACTGGAGACCAAGGTCACTGAATTACGTGGATTCCATATGTAGCTAAGTTTCTCCAGACTAGTGATATTCCATAAATCTGTGAGGAAGCATTCTAAATTTGTATTAGGACGTTTTTCCTTGAATATGATATTCTGTCACACCTATGGAATATCAGGTCATTTACTTTAAGATGCTGTGATTAAGTAAAGTTTAGTTCTCAAGGGCTTAGGTCCCAGAGAGCATATTCTGAAAATGTGATTTCAACACAGTTGAAGCCTCTGCCCTTGTTCGGTCTCACTTTGGGACAATAGGCTCCGTTGTCACATTTGTGAGAGCGAGGGTGGGGTGTGATATCAAGAGGTCAGAAGGATGCAGCTGCCCAGGAAGTCAACATGAGGACAGCTAGATTATTTACAATGCAAGGCAGCTCTTGGGCAGAGAGCTGGGGACAAGAGAGAGGTCAAGTCCTTGGCTTCCTGGTGGGAAGCTGAAAGGTCAAGAGTAAACTCAAGTGGAAGTCAGACACAGGGTTAATAAAAAAACTTTTACATGTTTGCACCAACTATTTACAAGTGAGGGTAGCAGGCGAAAACAGACAGGATGTGAGGGAAGCTATATAACATTCAAACACATAAGGACATGTTGTAATTCACTCATAATTATTTCTAAGTTAAAACAGAAAGGATAATTCCGGATGCAACATGTTGTCAAATTGCAGCAGGCTTTTAAACAAACTATTTCTCTATTTTATGCAAAGGTTGAGAGATTAGCTTGTTTTCAATTGATATGTACACCAAATCTTATTTTAATATGTATTCAGTACTAATAACTGGAATGAAAGTCAAATTATTTGGAGATTATAATTTCATACTGCGTCAGAGTTCAACAATTCAAATTATTTCTCAGTAATGTCTAGAAAGTACACCATCTGACAATCTGGGTCTCATAGAGGCTCACCAAGTTTAAAAAGCATGTTCCTCTACAATGCCACATTAATCCACTCTAGTTCTCAAATGAACTAAATGCTCTCCCAGGGAATCCAGGAGAGGTGAGAGGTGAGTTTCCATTGTATTACACATCCTGAAAAATATGTAGTCAAACAGTGCTCTACGTGTTGCCAATTCTCCACGTTGCAAGGTTAAAACAAAAATGCCTGGCTTTGATTATCAGAATACAATTATAATTACATACAATCCTTGTGATGTGATTTCAAACAAGGGCAATCTGATGGAAATTACTGAGTAATAGGCTATTTGTTTTTTTTCTAAAGTCGTAAATACCAGCTGAAAGTCAGGGTCATTCTACAGGATAATGCAGTGATTGAAGAAAGATTGCTTAAAGCCATGTAACTATTACATCGTATTAAACCAAGATCATGTCTCTCTAGTGGGTTTTAGGAGATCCATATCAGCATATTCAACAATGGAAGGGGATGTGAGCTAATGTTTGGGTAATGTTTTGGAGCAATGTCCCAGTCAATGTTTAACATTCAATCAAAAAAAAATGATCTAGTCATTTTAACAAGAGGTGATTTAGAGAACTTACCATGTTCAAATTGGCTACCATGTTTCCTGTAAAAGTGACTACACTGCATAAAATATTTTCAGAGATCCAGAAATCAAGAAATGAGCCCCATAAACGCAAGAGTTTCCTTTTTCAGTTTCTTCCACATATTTGTAACAATGGTTTTAGTATGAATATTTAATTCAGCAAGAAAAATCTGACCTTATGCTGAGACTGAAAATTGGTGCCCAATTTGCTTTCATTCTCTTTTACACGGACAGATAAGCATAACTATTCAAAAGTCATCAAAAAACATTAGATAAACGCTTAATCAAGCTAATGCCATTATTCAATTCTGTATTGGTGGCAATCTCCAGATGATTAAATTTACCGGATGGCACCCACTACAAAGGTATTGTGAATGAATAGACTACTATCATTCTCGTTAAGGAATGCAAATATGTTCGGGTCAATCCTGCACATATATACATTGGTTAAATAGAATTTCTTGGCAATTAGAAACAGGTTTTGAGAAAAGACAAACAGTTCACTAAGAATCTATGGACTGAATTTATTGATCACAGAATACGTATACAGCAGCACCTGTGAAGTGTGAAAAACAGTGTTAATGTTTCAGCTTGGCTTTTCTTCCAAATTGGCCAGGTCCGACCCAAATTTGAAAGGCTGATTATCTGAAATTGTTGAATTCAGTGTCAAGTCTCAGTCATGTGTAAACAGAGTAGGAACATGAGGAGCCCATATGACATGAAGAAATTGAACATCCTTTCCTTCTCATTAAAATCAACAAGGGCCTACTCCATATTGTGAAACAGTGACCTCTGGTTCTTAGACTCCTTAATCAGGAGAAACATACTCCCTACATCTGGCTTGTGGAGAATTTTATAAATTTCAATGAGATCTCCTTTCACTTTTTCTAAACTCTCTAGAATACACGCCCAGTCAGTTCAATTCACCCTCATATAGCAAACTCCCGCACTCCCCCAGACCTTAGTGGATCTTTGCTGCACATACACGAGTAACCAGACTGATTCCTGGGATGTCAGGACTTTCATATGAAGAAAGACTGGATAGACGGTTTGTACTTGTTAGAATTTAGAAGATTGAGGGGGGATCTTATAGAAACGTACAAAATTCTTAAGGGGTTGGACAGGCTAGATGCAGGAAGATTGTTCCTGATGTTGGGGAAATCCAGAACAAGGGGTCACAGTTTAAATATAAGGGGGAAATCTTTTAGGACTGAGATGAGGAAAAAAATTTTCACACAGAGAGTGGTGAATCTCTGGAATTCTCTGCCACAGAAGGTAGTTCAGGCCAGTTCATTGGCTATATTTAACAGGGAGTTAGATGTGGCCCTTGTGGCTAAAGGGATCAGGGGGTATGGAGATAAGGCAGGTACAGGATACTGAGTTGGATGATCAGCCATGATCATATTGAATGGCGGTGCAGGCTCGAAGGGCCGAATGGCCTACTCCTGCACCTATTTTCTATGTTTCTATGTAACATGAGTGCAAACATACCATACAAAGCAATCATCCAATTTGTTTGGTTTCTGAAACGGAGTGGAGGCCCTAATGCCTGAAATGGAGTCACCGCTTCACCTGGGATGATGAAACTGTGAAAGGTCTGTTCCATGAATCCTATACCACAACAATAGGGTTCCTCTTATCCGTGCCGACCACACATTCAACACAGCACCCACTATCATGATTTCCGCCACCATCAACATGATGCTACCATTAGGTATGTTACAAAACGTACCTGAATCGTGGTTGAGCATCTGCCCCACCCCTTGTGTGTGATTTTGACGCTGTTTAGAGGGGGCGGGTTTAAAACGCGATTTTTACTAGGCTGTTCCAATCAAAAATGTTCAGCCTAGTAAATCATTAACGGAAAATCGCTGAAAGACCCCGTCGCAAAAGGTATTATTAGTTTTTATGGCCTTGTATAATATTTATAGTAGTTTAAAAATCACTCTCTCACTCCGCAACCTCTCGCAGCCCCAGGGTTTTATAAAGCAAACAATTAAAGGTATGTACCTTATTTTTACATTAAATGGGGCTTGTATATAACCCTGTGTATAAAGTTTTCTATAGCGAGTAGCTCATTTTGGGCTCTTTATATCCCGCAATATTTTTCTGGGCACTTGAGGGCACAAATCCAGCGCAATGTGAACGTTCTAAACCAGCGCGTTCACAGGAACCCACTAGAAAGCCGATTTAAATTGACTTTAATTTACAGCAAATGAACACTAAATTCCTTCCATTTGGCCTATAAATTGATGTAAATGAGATTTAAAAATCATGTTTTATTGTGAATTATTTGTGAATATTATTTGGACACTTAGGCTATTTAAAAATGTTAATCATTTATTAAGAAATGGATAGATGTTTAGACTAGTAATTGAAGTTTGAAATTAGCTACAATTGGGTAACTAACTAATTATATGCTTTAATTTCAGGTCATCCAAGTAAGATTATTTTATATTTGTTTCAGAATGCTTCAATCTATGATAACTGAAAATTTCATTCAGTTCTCTTAATTTTTAAGAAGGTTATGGGCTTTTGACTGTCCACGATCACAGCTTTTTTGTTATGTCCATAGAAAATCAATAGGGAACAAGATGCTAATTTCCGAGTATGAAAATGGCCATAACTTTTTTATTACTTGAGATATGAAAGTTAGGTGTCAAATTAAACTTATTGTTATGCTTTATCTGATGGGATAAATTGCAGACTTGATTTTTTAAATCTCAAAATTTTGTAACATTGCTACTACCATGGCATTAATCTTCTCCCTTACAGTATTCTAACAGCTGCCCATACTACCTGCCTGTTCTTGTAACTCTTTCTTTCTCATCATCATGGACTGCCTTGCTGAAGACCTCTCTGTTTCCAAGGGAATTTCCTGTTAGTTGTCACTTTAAAGCTCCATCCCACTCCCACTGTGTGGTTTTTATTGCATCTTTCCTCTAACATTATTCGGATTATATTTCCACCAGAGATATCACCTGAAATTAGCCTTCACACCAGTGCCACCACCATTAGCCTCATTAGATCTTGTGCCCCTCTTCCCTCTCTGCAACTTAACACATTTGATTTTTAACTTTGTCAATTTCTGACGAAAGGCCTGATAGATTATGCCTGTTTCTCTCTTCACAGATGCTACCGGACCTGAGTATTTAGAGCAGTTTCTATTTTTCATTCACGTCTGCAACATCCACTATATTTCATTTTTTAAATAATATTCACATTGATTTGCTATTTACAAGGTCGAATTTAAAGGACATTTAAATGTGGGAATATTTATTCTCACACAGCCTTTTCTCATCTTTGAACTCGAACTGTGTATCCTCCATCGTTTCTTCTTCATGCAACATCAAATATCTGAGCTATGCACCTGAACCACCGCACTTGTTAGCCATATCCTCAATTCTGTCTGTGCTCTGGGAAAGGAAGCCTCTTCTGAACTCGTTAATGGGTTTGTAATAGCTACATAATTATCCCTATGCGTACTGTGATCAAAATGTCATTAACTGGTGTTACGTGCATTCAGCAACAAGAAACACCTACCTGAAAACATGCAGCCAGAACGCTCAACACTGGTGCGTTTTGCCGTACTGCCTCACTCAAAAGATATCGCCATGGATTTGTATTATCTTGGCACCTATAGAGAACTTGAAAGAGATCTTTTGGGGACTTGGTCTCTTTGTCGGCTTCTTTCTTCATCACAGTGCAACTCGCTGGCTTTTCGTGAGAAACAAATTGCAAATTCTGAAAGGCTAACGTCATGTGGTCCTGCAGAATGGGACTGAAGTTTTTTAGCAGTCTCTTCACCTATAGAAAGGATCAGATGGTAACATAAGGACACGGTTGTTTTTAAAAGTTTAACAAAGCAAGAGAACACTACAGTACTCTCTTAGCGTTTGATGAACAACTCAAGGTACTTAAAGCAATTTACAATCATATCATTACATTTTCCTGTGCATAGATAGGGTGATATTTCAGGTTTATGGATAACATAACATAATAGATTCTCTTGAGCAATTCCAGTTCAACATTGAGGACTTTAAAAAAAGTAAGCTGTCAGAGAATAATTTCCTCTTCGCAGAAAAGTGCTGCTGCATGAAGACATTTTGCACAAAATGTCTGATCCCCTTCTACTAATCAGTTGTGTGGAAAGAAAATGTCAACTTTTATTCCTGTGCAGGTCCACGGGTTACAGATTATCTCCAAGCCCTTAGTCAGCCCCCACACAGTTTAATCTCAATGTGACATCCATACTTTTCACTGTTACCACTGAAGAGGCTCTCTTTCAAATGGAGCTAGTGGCGCAGCTGGTAGAGCTGCTGCCTCATGGTACCAGAGACCCGGGTTTGATCCTAACTTCAGGTGTTGTCTGGCTTGTTTATAAATGGCAGACTTCTAGCCTAGAGTTTTCCCACCAGTGTGGTAGAGGAAGGCAATGTACAAAAGCAAGGGCACAAAGACATTCATATCAAGGGTCACGTAAACCAAATCTCACTCCAAAATCATATTAGCAGAGATGGAAACAGACTGTTCAATTGTCTATAATAAAATGTGGTGACACGAGAAGGAAAAGAGGCAAAGAGGAAGCAAATGCAACTTAATATTTCAAGCATTTTACCTCTTCTGGTTGGTAGTTGTGAAGTTGAGCAAATACTATAAACTGCAGCCATTCATCTTCTTGGGCACAAGCCTGAAGGTAGGCCATGCTCAGGGGGATGTCATGAAGCCTGCAGAATTGTGCCATCAGTGACCACTCCTGACCAGCTTCTAAAGATACCCTGCAATTCAATAAGCTCAATGTTATTTCTGATTTGATGAAGCTGCACCGTAACAATTGTACAAAAAGCGAGAGATTAGTTATGGTTGCACATTTTTGATACCTCCTTATATTTTTTCTTTGTATGTTCTCCCAAGTAGCATTCTCTAAATGTGTAAGCAATTCTTCTGCTGATAATCGATTCCCTTCAACCAAGTTCTGAAGTTTTTCAGCTGGGAAAAAACACAATAAGACATCAGGGATTAATTAAAAAATGTATTTACATATGACTTTATTGCAGTGTCCAGTGAACATGGAAATTGGCTCACTAACCGATGCTGAAATCATAAACAAAAGTTCATCAGAAAATGAGAAGTTCTAAAGGGGTTAGTCAGAATGTTACGGAGGGAATGGTGACGGTGAGTGGGCTGGGGGCTTGGAGGCGGTCTGGGGGTTCCACGGTCAGCTGCGGGAGGTGACCCGGGTCACGGAGGCAGAGCGGAGGCAAGGGAACAGCGCGTCGAAAGGCGGGGTGCTGGTGGAGTGGGCCGCTGGAGGCCCCGCAACAGCCTGGGGCTCTATTGGATCGGGCGCTGCTCACAGGCTGAGGATGTGGCCTGCAGCGCTATCAACAATACGCAATGCAAATGGCCACCACCACGGCAAATGTTTTCCCCCCCCAAAATTTAGCAACTCAAAATGTCGCCGGGAAATACGTAAATAAATAAAAACGACTGTGTTATTCTACATTAGAGTTATAAGTAAATCTAAATTTAATGTAAAAAGAAAACCCTGAGGATCAGTCCTCTGAACTAGTAAAATGTTCATAGACTTTTATTATCACTACTCTAAATACTACCAATATTCCTTTGCGGCAAATCTTGACTTAAATGTGAATCTCTCCATTTTCACAGCCTTTGTTGGAGAGCTGCTATTCAAATATTTCCCTTCATCGTATCTTTTCCACCACAGGTTTGCCTACTACAATGGAACGTGCCACCTGGAGCATATCACTATTTACTTGTAAACTTGCCAGAACTATGCTGCTTGTAGAACTCTCTGCTCATTGCTATGAGAGAACAACCCAAATTAAAGGAATTTCTAAAGGGTGTTCATCCAGCAGATGGAAGAGCAGCTTGGAAGTGTGAGGTGATGCATTTTTGGGAAATCCAAAAGAGGCAAGACAGATACAATAAAATAGGACGTTAAGAAATGTTGATTAACAGTGGGACCATGGAGTACATCCACAGTTCTCTGAAAGCAGCAACACAACACGGTGAAGAAGGAATGTAGCATGCTTGTCTTCATAGGTCAGAGCATTAAATGTAAAGTTGGGATGCCTTGTAGTAATTTTACATAATATTGCTTAGTCCGCACTGAAGTCTTGTACACAGTTCTGGTCACCATATGAAAGGAAGGTTATGGTTGTGCAGGAGAGTGTGCAGAGAATATTCAGCACAATATTGTCGGGATTGAAGTTCTTTAATTACAAGAAGAGATTGGATAGGCTGGGCTTATTTTCCCTGGAGCAAAGGCTGAGGGGTGACTTCATAGAGGTATGTAAAATTAAGAAAGGCATAAACAGGATAGATCGAATCCCTTTCCCTTGGTAGAGTATCAAAAACATAGGTTTAAGGTGAAAGGAAGGACTCTTTAATCTGAAGGAAAAGGTTTTGTTTACATAGAGGATTGTCGACATCTGGAACATGCTGCCTGAGGTGGTGAAAGAGTCAGATACCACCACTACGTTTAAGGGGCATTTAGATAGGCAAGGTACAGAAGGAAACATGCCTTAATTGGGAAAATAGGATCAATATGGACTGGCAAAACAGTCAACATAAATATAGTTGGCTGAAGGGCGTGTTTCTGTGGTGGGCCATGACTATCTTTCCTTGCTCTAGATGGCAGGTGATCTGGAATCGTGATTTCCAGTGTCAATGTGGGTGGCAGCGGTAAAGAAAAGCACAAGCACAGCAGGATATATTTACTCTCCGGGCGGGATAGCCCATTGTCCCAGTGTAGAATTACCTGGTCTCTCTGTCAATACAACAAATATCAGACATTTCTCAAGATAAACCAGGAGGACAAGGCAAAGAACCGTCAATACACGTCTACCAACTATTGTAAGTGCAAGTTGAGTTACTTGAGATCATAATGTGTTTTACAAAACATGAACACTGCTAAATAGCTGGTACCCAGGATTGTACTCTATCCAAACCACAAGGCAAAATGGATGATGGACAATGATGTCAAGACAAAAAACCTTGCAATTTATATTGTTTCATACACATTAAATACTGCCCAATGAACATCCCCTTAACATAATATACAACACAATATTCGCATTAATTGATAATTCTCACTATGATGGAACATCGCACGTCAAGAGAAGCAAGATAATTACCCAAAGCATGTTGTAATAAGTTGTGTTGAGACTCTTCAGTGTTTGTACACTGATGTTTCAAAACCACATTTGTCACTTTAAGGTCAATTCTAAGTTTAAAGCTGCCAACACCAAGTAGCTCAAGAAAGGCAACACATGCTGTGGCAACAACAGGTACGGTGAAGTGGGCTAATCCAAGAACGTACGCTTCAGTGCTCACTCGCTCGATCCTGAATCAGAAAGGAGAACAAATCAGGTCTGCAATTATCATGGAAAAGGCATGTTCACAGAAAATCACTCGGGCTGAACAAAATAATTTCTGCTTTTATATTCATTTCCAGCATCTGAAGTATTTTGTTATTGCAGTTCAGCAAAAGGAACATTACATTTTGTAATAGTCAACAAAAGGCACCATAAAATTAGTCCCATTATTAGATAGTAAATAACTAAATTTAGACATTAAAAATCGGATAATTATTTGTATATTGCTCACTGCAGAGGGAGGTAGATTATTTTCAAATGCTACATTTTTGACTCCGGCTACCTTTTTGTGAGGAGGAGCCAGTTTTGCATCTTCTGCGTTTGAATGAACCGTCCCCGTGCATGACACACACTAATATTGATCCACACGCTAATATTATTTATTAATAGCTTTGGTTTTTTCTGTATTTACATCGTGCCTTTCATTGATTTAAGAGATTCCAGAGTGCTTTAGGGCTAACTACTCCTTACGTTATGTCACTGTTGTGATGCGGTAAATTGTGTTAATATGCCCACAGAAAACTCCCACAAGTTATCAACTACAACTCCGTCTGAAGAAGGGTCTCAACACAAAACATCACCTATTCCTTTTCTCTGGAGATGCTGTCTGACCCGCTGAGTTACCCCGCTGAGTTACTCCAGGTTTTTGTGTCTATCTTTAGCAACCACATAGGCTGCTTTAGTGGCATTGGTGAGGGAATAAATGGTGGCAAGGACACTAGTGATAACTCCCTGCTCTCTTCTTTTAGGTATTGTAATTTCTATGTTTTGTGGAATAGGCAGAATCTACTTAAAATGTTTCATACAATTCAAGTGAAGTCGAGTATATTATCACAGGCAGAAGTGTGGTGAGGTACAGGTACAATGAAAATGTTGTTTGCAACAGCATTACAGGCACATAGATTAGACATCACACAGAATATAAAAATGTATAAATTATTCAAAGTGAAAAGAAAAAGACTGAGCAAAATTAGATAGTGAAAAAACACAATTAGAGTCCATGGTAGTGCAAGAGGTTGTCCTTGGTGTTCTGTTTAGTAGGACAAACACTGCATCACATGACAGCTGCCTATAAAACTAGGCTGCTGTGTTCGACTCCAGCCTCTTTTTGTTATCTGCAGGTCATTCCAAGAACCTATACAATACAAATTTACAATACAATACAAATTTATTATCATTTGAGCCCCAGTGAGACTCAAACGAAATGTTGTTTCCACAGCCATACAAACAAAGACACTGTCTTACAGACATACACATAATTAAATTCACACAAACATCCATCACAGTGAAGCCACTGTGATGGAAGGCAAGTCTTTTCTCTCCCCTGTTCTCCGTGTCTCTCCCGATGTCCAGGGCCCAGGCGGGCGATGATGAGTCCCACGGCCATTTTAGGCCGCGCGGGGCGATTTACGGCCCCGCTCCCGGTCTGAAAGTCCAAGGTTGGAACCCCCACGGGCGATGGTGAGTCCCACGGCCATGAAGCCGTGCCGGGTGATGTACTGTCCCGGTCCGGGTTGTTCCAACCCCGCGACACGGGCTGGAGAAGTCGCGTTGCGGGAGCTCCGGGAAGCGGTCTCTCTCTCTCCTCCCAGACCCGCGAGCTCCCGATGTCCCAGTCCACCGGACCTGCAGCTGCGTTGCTGGAGCCTCCGAGCCCCAGGAGTCGAGTCGCAGCAGCGAGTCACCGCCGCTCCCCACGCTCCAAGGCCGGCCAGCCCCACGATGGTGAGTAGTCCGCAGCTCCGCAGCTCCGCAGCTCCGCAGTCTCCCGAGCCCCCGGGTCGTTCAGGCTGGAGGCCGCTCCACGGTGCTAGGCCCCAACGACAGCCGAGACCCGACAGGGAAAAAGTCGGGTCTCCCGGACAGGGAAGAGATTTAAACAGTTTCCCCCTCCCCCCCCGCTCCCCACATTTACACATTTAAAAATACTATTAAAAAACACCAAACACTACATTTAACTAGACAAAAAATAAAAAAAAGACAGACAGGCTGTAGGGGCTGCTGCAACGGGTGAGTCGCGCCGCCCTGACTTTCCTGATAATTATAAGAAATAATCTATTCCTATACCTTGTGATTTAGGACATCAAGCTTCTGTACCTCCTGCACAACAGTTGGAACAAGAAGAGGGCATGGCCCAGATGGTGGGACTCACTGATGATAGATGCCATCTTCCTGATTCAGGGCCTCATGTAGATGCTTTTGAATAATTGCACCTTTGTATTCCAGAGCTTTTAAATCTGATCTGGAGTTTCAGCTTTGATCCTATGACTGATTGGTTGGATAACACCTTTCTAACTCAAAGTTGGACTTCAAAGATATTATATCCATTTTTTGGTGTTGTCTTTAAGAAAGCATTAAATTGAGTTACTCACAAGAGACTTGAACAAAGAAAAACAGCTCAGTGAATCAAAAAGGAAATGTCCCAAACAAGATTAAAGATTAGGTAGAGAGTTAGAACAGTGTACATTTAGTAAAGACATGGCTAGGAGGGCCCTTTACTAGTAAGAATATTTATAGGAAACAATAAAAAAAGTTTTATAGTCAGTCTGAAGAAGGGTCCCAAAGCAAACCATTGTTTGTCCATTTCCCTCCACAGATGCTGCCTGGCTTTCCATCCAGCACTTTGTGTTTTACACGTTAGAATCAGCTTGGTTCTTGAATAATGTTGCCAAATGCTATATAATAAACCCCTTATGACAACACAGACCAAACATAAACAGGAAAAAATATGATATGTATTTTTTTTCAAATTAATGACTTCCACGAACATGGACATGTTCAACTGAACCAAGAGCACCCACATTTCATACTTAGTGATATTTAGAGCAGTACTGCACGGCAATTTCTTAAAATACTTACAACTGCTTGGGTGAATTGCTCTTCACCAACTGCTGAACAAGGAAAGTTGCAAAAGCATATGATGGGCGCCCATGATGCAGGTAGTAGGAAAAGTCTAACCTTTCTGTTATGGCATATTTGTTCACCAAATCAGGGCAAGAAAAGTGAGGCAATTCACTTGAAAAATCTGTGGACAAACAACACAAATGTTGTTAGAATGGAAAATGGAGAGATCTTTCTCACTCCTATCTGATCTTGTGCATTCACGTAAGCAATTGTAGGAGAAATTCTTCAGCATGCACAGTTTTTTGTAGTGAAAAATTCCAAAGAATTATAACCTCCAGTGAACCTCCTATCTCGGTTACAACAAACCCGTGAGGCCTCTCAGAATATTCAATGTCGATTACATTTACCCAAACTTCGTTAAAATTCTATAGATCAGCCCTTCATCCAAGCAACCAATCCAGTGGATCGTGTTACAAATAATTTCCATTACAGCATTTATTTTCATTTAAATTAACAATCCTAGTTGAACTGTTGAGTCAACTGTCTTTTGGAAATGTGTAAGAAGGAATTGCAGATGCTGGTTTACACCAAAGATAGACACAAAAAGCTGGAGTAACTCAGCGGGGCAGATAGCATCTCTGGAGCGAAGGAATGGGTGACATTTGGGGTCGAGACCCTTCTTCAGACTGGTTAGGGATAAGGGAAACGAGAAAAATAGATGGTGATGTGGAGAGATAAAGGACAATGAATGACCTTCTCTCCAGAGATGCTGCCTGTCCCGCTGAGTTACTCCAGCTTTTTGTGTCTATCTGTCTTTTGGAAGTGGCAAGTGAACAGAATAAGAGATGATACGCCCAGGAGGGTGTAGAGGAGATTCACCTGGGTTGGCTGGGATGAAGTGCTATTAGTTTAGTTTAGTTTAGAGACACAGTGCGGAAACAGGTCCTTCGGCCCTACGGGTCCATGCCAACCAGCGATCACCCTGTACCCTAACACTATCCAACATGCGGGGGAAAATTTACAGTTTTTACCAAACCCAATTAACCGACAAACCTGTACGTCTTTGGAGCATGGAAGGAAACTGAAGCACCCGTGAAAACCCAGGAGGTCACGGAGAATGTACAAACTCCATACAGACAGCCCCCGTAGCCAGAATCAAACCCGGAGTCTCTGATGCTGTAAGGCAGCAACTCTACTGCTGCGCCACCGTGACAGCCAATTGTTAATGCCTCAGATAAATAATATATATATTCCAAAAGAGGTAAGCAAAGATAAACAATATCCGCAATGTTAATTTAAAGGCTTAGAACGGAAGACAACTTTTACTGGTGATTTGTCGCAAATTCTGGTTCTTTGTCAACTTCTTCCCTTCTTGTCTTTACCCCTGGATACATCTCTTTAGCACGTGTCCTCTCTGCCATCTTGGCATAATTACCAGTCTTTATGTACAATTAGATACTGAATGCAACAGATGAACACTTGTAAGACATCACAGCAAGTCTACTGTGATTGACTAAAGCTGACACACGGAAATGTTTCTGAGGAACTCAAATTAGAGGAAGCAAGGCTGCTCTCAGTTAAAGAATCAAATCCAATTTGAGCATCTTCTACTTCTCATTCAGTTCCTTGGGATGGAGGATGACTTGCAAAGCCAGAGCAGAAGCAAGACATCAATTCGAGAGTCTCAAATGTCAGGGTATGTCAATTCAAATGGCAATTGAAATGTGGTTGTTCTAGTCCTGTGCAGTTCAGTTAAATGTTACTTTTACCTGGGTGCCATTGTTATCTGCCTTTTAAATTTTTATTTCCGTTTGTAATGAACTGTCAAACCTATCATGAAGATACTATTCCTGGTTTGCTTTAGATAAGCAACACCCACCATTTCAAGAACCAAACTTATCGGCAAAAACTAATGAGTTCAGCAGCTGACAACAGATACATGAAATTAGTGCCCTAATTGCCCTTGAAAGCTTTGGCAAGCTCCTCTACTGCCTTCTCTCCTAATTCTGTCTGTTGCTCTAGTTACATTCATTAATCTCAAAGGCACTCACCACAAGTGGAGAGCAAGTTGGCAGACTGCCAACTGAAGAGCCTAGATGGGTCAAAGGGGTGCAGTGACTATAAGAAATAAAGGAAAATTAAATGAGCAAAGTCTCCTGGAATTAAAACATGAACAAAGGGTGGTGGATATAAAACATCTGTGCATGCTTAAAAATAGCAGAAATCTTAATGAAGTTTACAGGTCAAAATGAATGCACAATAATGAGCTTTATGCAATTTCCCAGTGAACACACATAACAAGTTATGAACAATTTAAATGTTCTTTATTCTTGTTCTGCTCAAAATAAAAACATAATGAATCATTTTACATTGTACAATATGACACATCCTAAACTGAAACTGTCGTTATGCAGTCGAATAGGTCTTCAAACCAACAAGGACATTTGTCATCATTAAAGCTTTGTTTATTCATGTGTCTAATAGAAAAGCTGCAGTCTGCCCCATTGCACACATAAATTACAAGGTCCCAAAAAGCCTGAGTTGGAAGTATGGGATGGTTAACAATCTGGGTGACAATGAGCAAACATCTCCAAATGTTTTATATCAAACTGAACGGTATAATTAATTGTAAGAGATTACCCTACATTGTTACAATAAATTTACCTTTCAATTCCTTTATGATTCAAGGTAATTTCATCTTGAGTGAAAATATTTTTAAACTTCATAGTACACTGAGGCCAATGATTCTAAAAGAGATCCTTTCACAAGCTAACATACAGCAGAGGCAGGGAGTATTTTGAGCATTCTATAACTTTTGGGATCAACCCTACACATATTTTCAGCCAGTTTAGTACATATATTATGAATATCGGCGGCCTCATGCTCGCCTGTCTGATTTACATATTTAAAAATTGGGCACTGATTGCTTCATTACTATTCCAACTGTGAAATCTGGTCAATTATGATCAGTCACCTGTTGGTGTTGAACAATAGATTAAAGGATTAGATTAAATAGATTCAAGTTTGGGTTAAAGGATGACAAAAAGCTGCCTGTGGCAATGGCAAGCAAGCTTATGCTGAATGCACACTGGCTGTTAATATTAGTTTAACTAAATTTGGAGTCTCTACTCTCCTTTGATACTCAGTTGTATTCCTTAGCTAAGAATGACATTTCAACTATATTGCAATCACTAGACTATAACTTCAAGAACCTTGGAAAATTATCCTGCCCGTTATCATAAGTAGACAAAAAAATGTTGTAGAAACTCAGCGGGTGAGGCAGCATCTATGGAGAAAAGGAGTAGGCGACGTTTCGGGTCATTGATGTCAGGGGTGGGGGGAATAACAGAACCCGTTATCATGCTCTGTCCACACAGTGGAATGTAAGAAAAGCAACAACATTAACCATCCAGTTAACTCCAGGCCAGTTAACTCGAATTCTTAAGTTTCACACTTTTACAGATGGAACTATTCTTTCGAAAAGGACAAAATGAATGAAGGGCACTGGCTAGGGGAGTGGGAGAACTCCTTTGTGTTTATATACAGGATTCTTCATGCCCACCTGCAAAGTAGACAAGGCCTTGAGTAAATGCCTCAGCTAAGAGCAAGTATCTGTCACATGTGCAAACCTGTCGAGAGAAGATCAGCCTGGATAATGAGCTCTGGTCTCTAGGTTACATTTAACCCACAAAATTCTGATTTAAAGGCAACTGTGGCAACCAACATTTGGACCATTCTTACCATTCCCCACTGACCAGAATTCTATTTTTTTTAAATAATTGCAGAAGGCGATATGACTGGTCCAAATGTTGAAGACCTAAGTTGGGCCAATTTTGATGGTATTTCATCTTGGGACGTTCAAAAGTTGATTGGGGGAGGTAAAGGGACATCTGGCAAGTGGGAGGTTTCTAAAAGTGTATGGAAAGCTCAGAGCCAGCATGATCCTGTTAAGAGTGAAGGGCAAGGCATTCAGGAGTAGGCAACCAAAGATGACAAGAGATATTGAGGCTCTGGTTATAAAAAAAAGTCTTATGTCAGGCATAGGCAGCTGGGATGGTGAATCTCTTGAGTATAGGGGGTGCAGAAGCACACTTAAGAGGGAAATCAGGAAGCAAAAAGAGAACATGAGATAGCTTTAGCAGATAAGGTAAAAGAGAATCCAAAGAAATGCTAGTAGGATATTAAGGGCAAGAATCATTGGGGAGAGAATAGGATCCCTTGAAAATCAACAAGGTTTTCTATGTGTGAAGCCACAAGAGATGGGCAAGGTGTTAAATGAGTATTTCTCATCCATACTCACTGTGGAGTAAGACGTGGATGCTAGGGAATTCAGGGAAGTTAATCAAGTCTCGAAGAGAGTCCAATTTAAAGAAGAGGCGCTAGTGATCTTGAAACACATCAAGGTAGATATATCATGATCAAGTGTATCCTAGGATATTGTAAACTAGCCAATTGGATACAGGGGGTAGTGGTAGAGGACTGTTTTTTAGACTGGAGGCCTGCAACGAGAGACATGCTGCAGGAATCAGCATTGGGTCATTATGGTTCTTTAATATTGGTCATTGTTGGTCATTACTGGTTCATGATTTATATTCACAATTTGAATAAATGAATTTCTGAAGTACAAAAGAAATGGAAGGTCCTACTTTCTTATGTTCCCATTTCATTTATTTTATGTAATGGTATCAAGAGGCGATAATACTTGGCTAAAGAAAGGGGACAAAGAAAAGGAAACATGCATTGTGGTTCTAGGCAAAGAAGGTAGAATATAACCAGTATTGCAGTTGTACAACATCCAACACAGATACATTATTGTAAGAATGCTGTTTACGAAAGAAGAAGAAACCCAAGCATTTAATATGAGACGCATTGTGAATACCTGCAAAAGATGGTAGAGAGAGATGTCTGGTGGTGGAAGGCCATGAAGAGTGAGCTGCGGGAAGAGAGCAGCACGCAGCTTGGGATAGGGAGCCAGAGCCATTTTCAATAACTGCGGGTCAACCTTCCAGAGGGAATCACCAACATCTTCCTTTTTCTGCATCACCTAGAAAACCACAGATAAAGAGATGTATTCGGAGCCTGTCACAATTTCAAAAGGTCACAAAGGCATTTTAACTGACGAGAAAATGTTGAATGTTCGATATCCTTTGCTTTTATGAGTTACGATAAATGACTAAGATATTCAAAATTAAGCAGGGCAGTTTAGAACAAAGCAGAAATGACAATTTCTAATAATGAATGAATTAGTAATTTAGGCTATAAATTTAAGATCATCCATTATAGAATGAAAGGAAGTCAAGATATTAAAGTATTTTTCCCCCAGAGGACTGTTAAATAAAATGTTTCCTGAGAAGGTGCTGATAGAAGAGGCATATTAGACTTTGAAAGGCATATGAGTATGTATTTCAAAAGAACGTGAAAAGGGATGTGAAGATATGGCAGGAGGTTGGGAGAGTTGGTTAGTTCTCACAGGCAGCATTGTTGAATTGCTGCAGTTTGAGCATAAAATTCCAAATGTTTGCCAAGTTTGGTTGAAGAGGCATATGGAATTGTCAGGTGTAAAACTCCAAGAGAAAACAGTTTACATGCATAACTTTATTTTGTTTATTTTGAATTGCCATACAACCCCACGTTACCCCAAATTTCTGCTACATGCTCAAAAGAAGCAGGTGTTCTTATTCAATTAAAAACAACTCATAAATCGATCATTACAAGAAACCTTGGAGCTTGGAATGACAACCTCATGCAATGGGATCAAACTTAAAAAGTAGAAGTTTCAATCTTTTAAAGGTACAGCCTTTTATAACTCACCCGATCAATTCCTCCAGGAGCAAACATAATGGTGGCTAACGCCATCAGAGTATGCCCTTCCAGAAGCATGCTGCTGACACTGGCTTGGTTACTAGGGATCAGCATTTGGGCATTTGCCAGACTTGCTTGGAATGCCAGAGATGCATCTAAAGACATAAAATGGAAGTCAGTACATCTGCAAGCGTAAAACGAATGGAGCACATTAATGTAATATTTCAAACTAAGAATGAACACCAGAGTACAGGAGATTCAGTCATACCACAAGCAATGCTGTAATTACCAGTATCCTAGTCCACACACAAATGTGACCTTTGCCACAGAGACTGTCACTCCCGCATTGGTCTCTTCAGCCACAAGCGTCGCTGCTCCAGCCGAGGTTTGGAGCAAACAGCCAACAACTAGGATGCATCACACATGGTCAGTCATGACCGAGGGGGGCCTACGGGGAGTCCACCTGAGGTAGTGCGATTGGGTGATCAATAATTAGCCAGTCAAAGTAGCTTTACCTAATACTAAACTGGAAGCAGAGGAATTGTTCTTTTGCAGGAATACTTTAGATACTTCCAACATTAGCTATATCTCTGCTAAAGTAACAACAGGACAATTTATAATGATTTAAAGAGACCCAAGGGAGAACCATGATAAAGAATTAAAACCATGACATACAATGACAGATAATTAAAAGCCTGGACAAATGACAGGTTTTAAGAAGTATCTCAAATAAGATGCAGTTCCAGAATTTGAGTATGGGACCTGAGAGCAGATAGCATCAGTGGTGTGATTAAACATATAGACGGTGAATAGTCAGAATGGGAAGAGCAGAGACCTCAGAGGGTTGCAGACTTTGAATAACAAAAATAGATGGGAAGGGGTGAGATCATGACGGATTTTGAGATAAACCTTTTTCAAAAATTGCTTAATTGAGAACAAACATATATGTCATTCAGCAAGTGATATGCGCACTGAATTTAGTGCACGATGACAGGTAGTTAAATTAACTTAATAGCATTAAATCACTTCAACTCAATTATGAATACCTGCTGGATTGTCAGCAACCTCTCTTATTCGCATTAAAAACTCAAACCAAGGGTGGGCCACATGGAGAGCTTCGTCGTCCAGCACAGGGCAGTTTGAGGGCCTCAACCTGTGAGCAAATCATGAACAAAGTTGACAGTAAATGTCAAATGTAAATAGTATATTGGAAAGTTGGTGGACATCTAACATTTCATATGTATGTCAATTTTGGGGTGAACAGGGAAAATTATTATCCCAAACATTCACTACTGCTTCTCAACAATTCAAAAAAGATATATTGTATTTGAATTTAAATATGGAACAGGAACTTTAATGGCAATTTAAGTTTTATTCGTCTTCAGTTTGCAATATCTTTCTACTAGAAATTATATTTTGTTGATGTTGATTTGCACAATGGCACAGTGGTAGAGTTGCTGCCTTACAGTGCTTGCAGCGCCGGTGACCCGAGTTCAATCCCGACCACAGGTGCTGTCTGTATGGAGTTTGTGCGTTCTCCCAGTGACCTACGTGGGTTTTCTCCGAGATCTTTGGTTTCCTCCCACACCTCAAAGATGTACAGGTTTGTCGGTTAATTGGCTTGGTAAATGTAAAAATGGTTCCTAGTGTGTGTAGGATAGTGTTATTGTGCGGGGATTGCTGGTCGGCTCGAACTCAGTGGGCCGAAGGGCCTGTTTCCGCACTGTATCTCTAAAAAAAAAACTAGGGCCCAGGGAAGTCCGAGGTGGCAAAAGTACTGGATGAAATTATACCTTAAAATGATGTGGTCAATTATATATCTTGGTGAGTATCGATTATTCTGAAACCACCATTACACCACTATGAGTGATCATCAATTCAATGCCACTCTCCACCTGCCTTATATGGTTTTTAAATAAATGAAGCTCATATATCACCAATGACACAGGATTTCAAATACAGCTCTTAATAATCATTCTTATTTTGGGAATGGGATGCAAAGATGGGCAGTGGAAACAATTGGAGAACTCATTCAAAGACCCTATCCAGCTAAAA
Source organism: Leucoraja erinaceus (assembly GCF_028641065.1). Classification (NCBI taxonomy): domain Eukaryota; kingdom Metazoa; phylum Chordata; class Chondrichthyes; order Rajiformes; family Rajidae; genus Leucoraja; species Leucoraja erinaceus. Next base: position 13,071,702 of record NC_073409.1, read on the forward strand.
AGGCCAAATAGCATTTCCCCGTGCAGTAGACCTCTACGAGGCAAAGCTATGAACTTAATACAATCAGTTTATTTGTTCTCAAAATATCTATCATGTTCGTCTGCGGGGAAGCCTAAACACAACCTTCTCTGATTATTTATAATGACCTCCAGCGGCCTTATTATGACTTACCCAGTCCTGCACTATCCATGTTATAGTTTAGCATTCATCACTTCATTGTTTTTGTAGAGGGATATTTAAACATTCTTGGTCTGTCATCTGGGAACATCAGGGAGGCAGATTGTCTACATAGTTTTCAAAACTTCTGATATCAATAGAACAATTTTTACGAAGGAATTCACCCCTGAATTATTAAAGGAAGCGTACAACATGTTGCTGCTGATGTATAGTTTGCTAGACTGTTAACTAGGAATTAATTCATTTTCTGAAGGAATTGGGAATAATTTTCTGAAATGGAACCTTGAACCGAGTGAATTGTTTCCATCAGTGAATTAAGCCTGCACGTGATATACAAAACTATTGGTTTCAATATGCATTTAGTGATATAGAACCATCAGGCACAGGTCAGTTGGCCTGTTGTGCCCATGTGGGCTCTTTGATTGAATGAGTCCGAGATTCCTGCAAATTCCCCCTTTGATTAATTATTACTTCACCTTTGGAAGTTACTGATTCTGTTTCCATCACCTTCTCCGGCACTGTACTCATTTCACAACCATTCACAGCATAAACCAAACAATGTGTAGGAAGGAGCTGCAGATGCTTTTTAAATCCGAAGATAGACACAAAATGCTGGAGTAACTCAGCGGGACAGACAGCATCTCTGGAGAGAATGAATGGGTGATACAATACAATACAATACCATTTATTTGTCATTTGAACCTCACATGAGGTTCAAACGAAATTTGGTTTCTGCAGTCATACAAGAAAAGAACCAAGACACACACCAACACAATTTACACAAACATCCATCACAGCCATTTAAAGCCGCGCCGGGCGATGTAAGGCCCTGCTCCGGGTCTTGATGTTGGAGCCCCCGGCGGGCGCTAGCAAGTCCCGCGTCTGTTTAAGCCGCGCCGGGCGATGCAAGGCCCGCTCCAGGTCACCTTCATCCCCGCAATTCGGGCGGGTGCAGTCGCCGGTGCCCCGCAAAGCGGTCTCCCACCGGGGACCCACGAGCTCACGGTGTCACCATCCACCGGAGTCGGGTCGCAGCCGAGCGCCACCGCAGCTCTCCACGCTCCGAACTCTCCACGCTCCGAAGCTGGCCAGCTCCACGATGGTAGGTCCGCAGCTCCGCCGGCTCCGTGACTTGAGCCCCCAGGTCGTTCCGGTTGGAGGCCGCTCCACGGTGCTAGGCCCCAACGACAACGGAGACCTGACAGGGAAAAGGTCGGGTCCCCGTGCAGGAAAGAGATTTAAAAGATTCCCCCACCCACCCCCCGCCCCCCACACATACATAATTAAAATCCCACTACAAACTATACCCTCAACGGGAGAAAAAAAAAAAAAAAAAAAGACAGACAGACTGCAGAGGCCGCAGCGACGTCGGTCGCGCCGCCCACCCATGTTTTGGATCGAAAACTTTAATCTGTCTGAATAAATAACTCCACAAATAACTTTGATCTGAAGAAGTATCTCGACCCAAAACGTCACCCATTCCTTCTGTCCAGAGATGCTCCCTGTCCCGCTGAGTTATTCCAGCTTTTTGTGTCTATCTTTCATAAATAAAACAATGTTCTTCTTCCCATTGGATTTACTTTTTGTGGTTAAACTTATCTTAAATGTGCCCTGTTTCGTGTCTAAGCTTTTCGACAGCTTTTTGACAGTGGAAGAAAGTTCAGCAACTTATGAAGACGTCGATTGCATTCTGCAGCAGTCTGAATGGGACATTACGATACTTGATTAATTCTGTCTTTCACACTGCAGTTATACGTCAGATGTATAATAAACCTGCAGTCCCACATATCTAATTATATTAAGTCTCCAAGCAAAATAAAGTCTGAATGAGAAGGAAGGGGCAGGAGGGAGGAGATAGAAAAGGGTAGACTGATCTGTACTTTTCTATGCAAGGAGACAAAATGTGTAACAGTCTGATGAAGGGTCTCCATCCAAAACGTCATCTATTCCTTTTCTCCAGAGATGCTGCCTGAGCCATTGTTACTCCAGCATTTTGTGTCTCTCTTCTGTCCTTTTGATAGCCGTTGTGGTGCAACTTAAACTGCTTTACATAAAATTCTCCACACGGGGGAGGTATGTTACAATAAATGTCCTTGGAATTCCATTGCCCATCACAATACTTCTATGCACTAGCTAATAAAATTGATCTAAAATATTATCTGATTCAGCCCATGGTGCCTTTCAAATAGTTGGTCCAGGTCCTTTGTGCTTCTGATAGGCCAAAGCAATGTTAAACAATGCAACAACTTTGTTTCTTATGTCACTTTGGCAAAGTTGTTCCATGCAGACATGGCCTGTAAATGGAGCTTACAATGTATACTGAAACAAGCCTTAATTCGACCTCAGGAAAGGCACAAAGAGCGGGTCAGGTAGCATCCCTGGAGAACATGGACAGGTGACATTTCGGGTCGGGACCCTTCTTCAGACTGATTGCAGGGGTGGTGTTTCTTTTACTTCAGCATTTTAGGTCTTTCTTAGGTAAGTCAGCATCTGAAGTTCTTTGTTTCTAACTAAACCTCAGCTGGGAAGATAGTGTTAACTACCTTCTTCCAGCCAGGCTGAATAATCATATTCTCAACCAGGTTTTACCCATACCAATCTCCTCAGCACCCCAGCCCCTCTCTCTGGTTGAAACCACAATCAATCATCTCTTCAAGAAGCACATCTCTGCAAGCATCTGGTCCCCCCCCCCCCCCCCCCCCCCGTCAATGCACTGCTTGACTGACTTCCACTGTGAATTCCACCCCACTATGGTGTAAGCTCATGGACAAATGGGTTTTCAACTACAGATTTAAGCAAACAAAGTTTAAATATGTAAAGCCAAAATGTGTTAAGTTAATATAACACATGTTTTAAATAGAAAAGTCACAGTTAAGGAAAGAGAACTTCCCGTACCAAGTTCTTAAGACCTCACCTACAAATATTATAACCATCTTATCTCCTTCCATTTTTACAGTTCTGGTTGGCCCATTACAGGAAGGATGTGGAGCCTTTGGAGAGGGTGCATAAGAGGTCTACCAGAATGCTGCCTGGATTGGAGGGTTTTAGTTTGTGTGTGTGTGTTAGTGTGTGTGTGTGTGTGTGTGTGTGTGTGTGTGTGTGTGTGTGTGTGTGTGTGTGTGCGGAGGGTAGAGAGAAGATTCTAATAGAGTAAAACGGGATGACCATGAAGATAGCTATAAACAAAGTTACCTCGTAAATGAATGAATGAGGAATTTCCTTTGTTCTTTGCCTTCTCTGCTACCTGTACTAACCTATTTCTCAGTTCTAATGAAGAGTTTCAGACACAATACAATAATTGTTTCTCTTTCCACAGATGCTGCCTGACCTACTGAATTTTACCAGTGTTTGCTATTTTAATTCCATATTTCCAGCACCTGTAATTTTTTGAATTCCAAAGAGTTTGTACTGGGTACCTATAGGGTTAAGAACAATGGGATTGTGCCAAAAGAAAGAATCAACTGGAGACGTGGAGAATGAGATATGTGTAGAAAGGATGTTTTTAATTATGCATCATAAAAAGTGAACATGTCCCAAGCAAGAAAGATTGAGTAACAATAGATCTATAAAATGTAGAATGGCACAACTCAGAATGATAGACGCTATGCTTCTCCACTGCTCCACTTTAAATTATTCTCTGACCTCATTTGAAGCCAGAGTATTAAACATTCTTCAGACATCAAGGGTACAATAGCATAGTAGTTCTGCTGCAAGACTACTAATGTTGAAGCCTCAACTAATGATCGAGGGACACAAATTCAAATCCCATGAAAGTGGCTGGGGAATTTAAATGTTGTTAATTAAAACTGAAATAAAAAGCATATCATTAATTATGACCATGAAATGTCTGGATTGCTGTAAAAACCCATCTGGTTCACTAATAACCTTCACAAAAGGCACTCTGCCAGTCTTACATGATCTGGCCTCCATGTGGTGCCACATCCATTGTTAACCCCTGCCTGCCCTCTGAAGTAGCCAAGCGAGTCGCTCAGTTACACCAAACCACTGCAAGTTGGATATGTGGCTGTCCTGCAGTTCATGATAATCTACAGCTGAGCCATTAGATACAGACAGTACACACCTTATACATATCAATGAAATTAAAATAATTGACTCCGAATATCAATTTATGTTTGATGAGAACATAAGTCTACAGATGTCTATTGGACAGCAGAACTCTATAAACAGGTAAGAGGACAATGAATGTCAGATTTTAAGAGATTTTTTTCATGCTCTTGATTGGCGTAAGATAATGCCCATTATTGTGAAAGCTGCTTCTGCCTCGATACTTTTCACTGATTATTTTTCACGCTTAATAGAGATTCATTCATTTCTGGAACTTTGTATCCTGACACACAAAGTCACTGTTTCAAGAGACATTCTCAAGTCATTGTTGCCTTCTAACTAATTTTTGAGTTTCTACCACTTCATTTCCTTCTTTCTGAGAAGGCACTTGGCCTGCTGCAGTGAAATTTTACATTACACTCGACAAGCCACTCTTCAGCAAGTGAGCCTGCCTATATATTCAATCACTGACAGTATTATAGTTGGCTTTGACTACATTCTCACTCAACACTTAAAGCATAACTATAGATTAGTTGTCTTACAACACATCGATCTATAAATCGTTCCTAAGTGCTGCATATAGTAGTGATTTACTTTTGAGGATTTTTTCTAAGTATGCACAAATTCCAGCAGGGATTATAACTGTAATAAGGATCAGACACACTGGCATTTGTTTAACACTTTCCCAGATGCTCCTGATATATTCCAAAGCCAGTATGACAACGTTAATACAATGTATGAAGAACCTGTTTTTTTTTGACGTCCAAATTTTCTTCGCTCCATAGATATAGGCTGCACCCGCTGAGTTTGTGCCAAAAAGAATTTTGTGTACCGTAGTACAGGAGATGCATCAATAGATTTTATCCGAATGTGCCTTGGGATGCAGACACTTGTCGGATTTCGGACATTTTCGGATTTCAGAATGGAAGATTAGCGTAGATAAATGTAGAAGCGGGGCGGCTCAGAAAGTCTGGACGCATGCTTCTCCACTGCTCCACTTTAAAATTATTCTCTGACCTCATTTGAAGCCAGAGTATTAAACATTCTTCAGACATCAAGGGTACAATAGCATAGTAGTTCTGCTGCAAGACTACTAATGTTGAAGCCTCAACTAATGATCGAGGGACACAAATTCAAATCCCATGAAAGTGGCTGGGGAATTTAAATGCTGTTAATTAAAACTGGAATAAAAAGCATATCATTAATTATGACCATGAAATGTCTGGATTGCTGTAAAAACCCATCTGGTTCACTAATAACCTTCACAAAAGGCACTCTGCCAGTCTTACATGATCTGGCCTCCATGTGGTGCCACATCCATTGTTAACCCCTGCCTGCCCTCTGAAGTAGCCAAGCGAGTCGCTCAGTTACACCAAACCACTGCAAGTTGGATATGTGGCTGTCCTGCAGTTCATGATAATCTACAGCTGAGCCATTAGATACAGACAGTACACACCTTATACATATCAATGAAATTAAAATAATTGACTCCGAATATCAATTTATGTTTGATGAGAACATAAGTCTACAGATGTCTATTGGACAGCAGAACTCTATAAACAGGTAAGAGGACAATGAATGTCAGATTTTAAGAGATTTTTTTCATGCTCTTGATTGGCGTAAGATAATGCCCATTATTGTGAAAGCTGCTTCTGCCTCGATACTTTTCACTGATTATTTTTCACGCTTAATAGAGATTCATTCATTTCTGGAACTTTGTATCCTGACACACAAAGTCACTGTTTCAAGAGACATTCTCAAGTCATTGTTGCCTTCTAACTAATTTTTGAGTTTCTACCACTTCATTTCCTTCTTTCTGAGAAGGCACTTGGCCTGCTGCAGTGAAATTTTACATTACACTCGACAAGCAACTCTTCAGCAAGTGAGCCTGCCTATATATTCAATCACTGACAGTATTATAGTTGGCTTTGACTACATTCTCACTCAACACTTAAAGCATAACTATAGATTAGTTGTCTTACAACACATCGATCTATAAATCGTTCCTAAGTGCTGCATATAGTAGTGATTTACTTTTGAGGATTTTTTCTAAGTATGCACAAATTCCAGCAGGGATTATGACTGTAATAAGGATGCACACACTGGCATTTACATAACACTTTCCCACCTCAAATATATTCCAAAGCCTTATGACAACGTAGTACAATGTATGAAGAAGGGTTTTGGCCCGAAACGTCGCCTATTTTCTTCGCTCCATAGATGCTGCTGCACCCGCTGAGTTTCTCCAGCAATTTTGTGTACCGTAGTACAATGAATGTTGTATCATATGGCAAGTGGTGATCAAATTCCACAAGATCCCACAAACAGCAGGCTTATAATTTGTTTTGGATGTGTCCTTCATCCATCACTTGTGCATAACCTGTCCCTGCACCCGTCATAGAGTGTTAAGATGCTTAACGCTCTCTTGGATGCTCCCTCTCCATGTTGAAGAATAATTGGCAAATGATTCCCATGTTGATTGAGTGCTAAATGCAAGGATACGCCCTGTATAATTGTGCCATGGCATCATTTACCCCAGAAGGTAGACTGGCTCTTGCTTATTACCAAACAATAGCCTTTGGAATATTGCAGCACCAGGGGGAAAGTCAATATATTGAGCTTGGGGATCTTGAGCCCACAGACATCTGACTCAGGAGGCATCATTGCTACCTAATGGGAGATTGAAAGATAAACTCCCTGCCACTGCAGGACAGCACTATATTTAGTTTAGTTTAGTTTAGTTTAGTTTAGAGATACAACGCAGAAACGGGCCCTTCGGCTCACCGAGTCTGCGCCGACCCTCAATCACCATATATTAACACTATCCTACACACACTAGGGACAATTTACATATATACAAAGCCAATTAACCTACAAACCTGTACATCTTTGGAGTGTGAGAGGAAACTGAAGATCTCGGAGAAATCCACGCGGTCACGGGGAGAACGTAATAACTCCATACAGACTGCACCCATAGTCGGGATCAAACCCGTCTCCGGCGCTAAAAGGCAGAAAATCTACCACTGCGCCACCGTGCCGCACATATATGAATGCATGCCTATATAAATGGAAATATTGACTAGGCTGTTCCCTTGGCTCAGATGGGTTGTGGCAGAGAATGGCCAGAAACTCAACTCCATTTTGCATCTCTAGAGTAAGAAACTATTAATGCTACAGGTCTGAAATGGCCAGTGTTCAATCAGAAAGCTGAAGTGATAATTATATTCGGCTTATTCACACATGCTGCTTTACATAACAGGGAGCATTTCTAACATTTTATGGTTCTATTTAACTTCTTTCAAAATATTTCAAGTATATACAATTTGCATATGCATTTAGTTCTTTAAGTGCACCATGATTTGGAGTGCTTGATAGACAGAATGTGAGTAGTTTGTTGAGTTTCCATCATTTCACAGTACTATTCTTTGGAGAATTGGGATCTCATTAAACAATTTCAAGGTTGTCATACATACCATGATCTGCACGGAGCTCGACTTACCCATAATAATCCAAATAAGCATACAGGAGATAGCGCTGCTCGTACTTGAGGCAGTGGAGGATGAAACAGCTATGGAAATGAAGTCCTTCACTGGACTGATACACTGGAACTAGGTGAGGGTCCTGCATCACTCCCCCTGTGCAACTAAGCCTTGCCAAGAGCTGTTCAAAGTCTGCAACCTCCGATGGGATGAATATCCTTTTTCTGTTTAAAAACATATACAAAAATATAAACTTACAAACAAATTTCAAAAAATTCACAACATACCCTTATTTACCATACAAAATGTATAAATTAGGTGCAAGATTAGGCCGCTTAACCCTTCAAGTAATCTCTGCCAGCTAATCATAGAATGGCTGATTACTGGTCCACACTTAGAAAGAAAAGGAGACCAGGGCTATACTGTTTGGATACTAGTTATTGCACAGTGCCTACGACATCTGGCAACATCAGCATTTTGTGGCACTGAATTCCAAAAAATTATTTGGGAATGTTCAATGTTGAGAAAGTACATGTGAATTGTCTAATCTTGTATACCAATAAACTAAAATTTCCAGTTGCCTGTATACACACCTGTGTACACATCAGCCATTGAGATTTAAGATGTTAGTGCTCTGCTGGATGCTTCCCCTCCATGTTGAAGAATAATTGGCCAGAGATTATGAATAGTCAGGGAGGTTGCTTGAGAACCTTGTAGAGGTGTTTCCTCTGTCCCCTGTGAAAACTCTTGCCATGATGGAGTTCAGAGCACTGTGCTTGTTTTTAGCGCTCCAGTGACAGGATAACCTGTCCTGTCCATTAGCGTTGGTTTTGAGTGTGGTCAGAGCCTTGATGCAACGGTCATTGGCCTGGGAGAGGACTCTGACTTTAGTTCACCTATCCTACCAACGGACCATACTTTCCCAGTGCTCTGAACTGCCTCCTGCATGTTGTCCACATCTCCCACCAATACGAGAAGGTGTAGACCACTTGGTAAACCATGAGGTTAGCACCGGTTAGTCTTCAAGCACTGTTGAACGCACTCGCATTGGTATACTGGAGCTTTCGTTGAGAGACGGCTCCCGAGATATGTAAGATAATCTATGCTTCCTAGAGACTTGTGCAAGGTGGGGGAGGTGGTCGGCTGCGCAGTTGGCCTTCCTGAATTTAGTGTAAAGACCATACTTTCAAATGCTTCAGTGAAAAAAAAATCAACAATGATTTGGACTTCAGTCACTGAATGTGCACATCAACCCAAGGGGCATTACGGAGAATCCTTCTCAAATATGGTAGTCCTTAGAAATCCATTACCATTGCACTGTTACTCAGTGACATGAAGATCATGATCCTCATACAGTACATCTGAAGTGTAATACTGTATTTCACTCCAAAAAGCCTTCCCAAGGACAAACGAGATATTCATCATCTCTCCTCCAAACCCAACACTCTTAATTGCAATTCGGAGTCAATGAACAGCTTGTATAGTTTACTTAAGGCATGTGTCATGACAATAAATGAACACAGAAGATTCTATGTAAGTGATATACGATACTATACTTTGCAGTATTAAGAGCATCACAGTCATTGGGACAAAAGTTCACGAACATTCCTGGAACCAGTTAATTATATTACAAACATAAGGTTTCCAACCGAGAAAAAAGACACTGTAAGGAAAAGGAATTGCTTATGGTTAAATCAGCAGCAGCAGCAGCAGCAGCAACAACCAACTGCACTTGGATAGCACCAGTGGTTTTTTTTTTAATATACGCATATAGGTGCTAGTATGCATATAAATGTTCACACAGTGTTAATGGCTCCTGTACATCAATCTAGTCTTTAACCTTTTAGAGATGCCAGTGCCATGTTCCGTCACATAAAAAGCACTGGATAGCATCATTAATACCGGAAAACATTCTGAGTGGTTTCACAGGCACGAAGTTTAACAGCATGTGACACCAAATTACACAAAGTGACATTACACTCGACGATCAAAAGAGTGTTCGAAGAGGTTGCTTTTAAGGATCCTCTGACTGGAGGAGATGGAATTATAAAGGGGCTTAGTGGGTGAATTCCAAAGCTGAGGGCCCAGGCAAACAGAAGCTGCATGGGAGTTGTGTTTTAGTAATATATTCATAGTTAATGCAATTTATATTGGTGCAACAAGCTTATTTTCCAATTTCATGTGAAATAATTATTTTTGTTAACCACATTCTTGATAATAGAATGCTGATGAAGCAACTGTGGATTTAAGGTATTGAATTGTCTCAAGCTTGTTGCTTGAAATGTATTAGTAATAATCCATTTTATATAAAAGGAAAACATCAAACAGAATAGGCTATTAAAACATTTATTTTCTTAACCTCACATTCTAATCCTTTGAGAGGATTGTTTAACTAACCTGCCAATGTTTATTCTGAAGACATGAAACATACAGAATGCTTGCCTTCACCATCATAGCTGAAATGCAAGGCCGGGGGGGGGGGGGGTCAAGTTCAAATAGCGTACACATTAGTCAGATCTTGGGAGTGCTGTGAGCAATCTGATCACCACATTACAGGAGAGAAGTGATAGCACTGGAAAGGGTGCGGAACATAAAATTCTAATTATAAAGAAAGATTGAGTTGGCTGGGCTTTGCTTTCTTTGGATCAGAGTTGGTCAAGGGAAAATTTAAATAAGGCACGCACAATTCTGATGGTCTGTGGAGAAAGGTAAAACTGCTGGAAGAACTTGCTGAGAACTTGGGGAAAGGGGCAGATAAAGGTTAAGAGTTTTCCCTTATGTAAGGGATATGGAATACTGGAGAACACTGCATGAAAGAGTGATTAAAGAATCCTCATTCAATGGAAAAGAATGCACCTGATGGGCTAGATCTTTCTCAGCTGGGATGGATTCAATGGACTGAACCACCTTTCACTCTGCCATTTGGATCTTTGATTCCATGAAGAGAAGACATGCAGTCAAGTATGAATTGTTCTGCTATATGTTGAGTTCAGGAACAATACATGGGCAATAGTGAAAGTCAACCTAAATATAGCGCGCGCACACACTCTACATGCCTAAAATCTTAATAATCTGCATCCATTCAATTGTACCAGAACCAATTCCTTCCTTAGACATCATCGAAACAGTGTGAGCAGCTGAATTCTGCTTGCTTAAGTTGGCGCATTTAAGAGTAAAATTTAATATTTACCTTGCAAGTTTGTCTAATATTTCATTTCTCATGTAGCGACTGCAACACGTGTTCTGATTCACAATCTCGGCTGTTAGAGTTGGCCAGCTTGCAGAAGGCTCAGTACTCTGGAAGACTTGGATCCAGTTAGAAATTCTGGCCCAACTATGTCTGGAAGTGAGGTAGCTCCACAGTACCTCGGGACTGCTGGACTGAATTGCTGTGTAAATATTTGCAACAGCATCACTAATTAACAAGATATTTGATAAAAGATTCTCTATATTCAATTCTAAATAAAAGGCAAAATAACAGTATGAAATTACACTGCCCTCATTTGGATCCCACCATACTATGAAGGCATCCAAGACCCGAGAGGATTCAGAAAAGAACTCTACTGTGGAAATGTAGGCTCTTCTTCCTGAAAAATGGCAGTACTTGAGCACATAGTGTTTTAAACATTACAGAAGGAACGTGGAATCAAAATGCATATGGGGAAAATGCCAATATTTAGGAAAATCTTCCTCAGCGGATCTGAATAGCATCATTTTTTTTGTTCCTACGAAACAAATATGTGTAATTGATATTGTAAATGCATTTCAGAAAGTCAATGCTTATTTTCTCTGTAGATTTGTGTACTATGGGCAATTTAATGCACATCCCCGATTATCCTGATGAGGAGGTGGTGAGCAAGTTAATTGCTGCACTACTTAGCCTGGAGTAAATATTGAATAAATTCTACCATGGCCCTTGTGAAATTAAGTTCAGTTAATTAAATACCCTCTGGAATCAAAAAACTAATATATGTAACGGTGTTCAAGAAACAACACAATTGTCAGAAAAATCCATCGTATTCATCACTATCATTCATGGAAGGAAATGCATAACAATATTGGAATAGTGACTATGCTCAAAATAGTTAAAACATGGGAAGAGCTTAAAAGCCCTGTCCCACAATACGAGTTCATTCAAAGAGTTCCCCAGAGTTTGCCCTGATTCAAACTTGGAGATTTACGGTAATGGCCGCTCGTAAGTACTCGGGGGTCTCATGGACATTTTTCAACATGTTGAAAAATCTTCACGAGTCTTCCCGAGCTTACCTGCCGTTAGCCAGTCTTCCCGAGTACCTGCCGTTAGCGTTACGAGCCGCTAAGAGACGTCCCCGAACTCCGACGTACCCGCTACATTAATTCTACGTGCTTAGCACGAGTTTGATTTTTTTTTAACTCGGGAGCGCACTTGAATGAACTCGCACAGTGGGACAGGACCATTAGAACATCTGAGGTTGTTAGTGGACCATTAGAATATCTGAGGTTCTTCTCCATCTATAGCCAAAATCGGCATGCACGACATTTTGGATACAAGGAACTACAGATACTGGTTTACAGAAAAAGATACAGAGTTCTGGAGAAACTCAGCAAGTTGGCCGCATCTCTGGAGAACGTGGATAGGTGCTGTTTCCAAACCTATCCACGTTGCAGGACATTTTAATGGCTTCTTGCTTGAAAATGAGCAGGATTTGAGCACATACAATGTTTGAAGCATTACAAAAGGGACATGGAATCAAAAGGCTCCACAGTAAAGCTCCGTGTCACAAGGATCACACAGATCCAGCCCTGACACAGAGGGAATAAGTAGCTGTAGGGTTTAAGAGACTTACGTGATATTCAAAACTGTTGGATAGGCACATGCAGAGATTGGAGGGATATGAATTATGTGCAGGCAGATAAGAGTTGGTTTTGGCATCATGTTTGGCAGAAACACTGTGGGCTGAAGGATCTGTTCCTGTGCTGTACTGTTCTGTGTGCAATGTAATTAAAGACCTTAGGTCTTTACCCAAACCCAGTCTTGAAAATATTCTTTCAAATAATGAGACTGAGATACTAATTTAATGGTGATGTTTTGGACACCAGTGAACCATTTCTAGTCCTTGAGAATTGCAGATGGGGCCACAGAGACAAAACTGTTTCCAATGTTTAGCTTTTGGGTCAAGAAACCTTCACAACGTATGCTCATGTAAATTATGCTCTTCTGAACTGTAGCAAAAGACAAACGTACCTATATCGAATCCTCGGGACAATCGAATTCGCTCCTTTGAATTGCTATCCCACCATTTGGCCCAATTCAGTATGACCATACAACAACTTGGGTTTCTTTGTGAAGGACGCTCAGAGTTCCCAACTTTACTGTTCATGATTTGTTCCAGTACAACAGAATACCTGGGATCAACATCTTCAGCCTGAAATAAGCTGGAAAGATTCATATAATTAGCACTTTGCACGATATGGCATCTGACCGTTAAATCAATTTGTTGCTGCAAAGATAATTACACTAAGCTTTAGATGTTCAGATGAGAAAACTCAAAATGCAAACAGTTTTACGCATGGTAAATTACAACTATTACAAATAACTACTCTTTGCCGTTCCAACACTAAAAATCCACAATGCTACTTCCTTGATTAAATATTGGCGAAGATAGACAATAGACAATAGGTGCAGGATTAGGCCATTCGGCCCTTCGAGCCAGCACCGCCATTCACTGTGATCATGGCTGATCATCCCCAATCAGTACCCCGTTCCTGCCTTCTCCCCTGGCTCCGCTATTTTTAAAAGCCCTATCTAGCTCTCTCTCTCACCACAAAGGAAAGGGTAATTTTGTCCCTCCAATCTCAGCAGCTTTAGCAAGCCGTGTTCTTTCCCTGTTTAACCAGATAGTGAGAGGGAGCTTATGACAGTAATTCATTCTCTGGTCTCTCCCATCACTCAGAAATCGTTACATTTCTCTGAGCTGCAATTGGTTGCTATAGAGTATCATACATCTATTAACTTTACCTGCTACATGCAGGTGTTTCCACAGTATGTATGGAGGAGGAATATAGATTCTCTACAAGGTGAACAAATGTCACCATCTCTTTCTCTTCATCAGATAAATAATCCTGGAGGCTTTCCACCTAAAAAGGAGAGGAATTCGTTAAGAAAAAAAACAAAAAACCATTTTATTCCATTCATTACTCATTCTCTTACTCATTCTCAGTTGGCTCAAGCTATTTAAAGGCTTCTTGAATTACACAAAAAATGTTTCTGCTTTAAGATGTTCAATCCTAGCCAGAATCCGAGAGAGCGTGCTTGCTAACATTAATCCTTGGCTCGGTTTAACTAATTGTGATGTCTGATTAACCTTTTCCAGTTTATAAACCTCCATCTAACCAGGCAAGCTTGATGAGTGCCCAATCTCTTAGCCTGTGTGCTTGTTACCCTGCGTCCTTGTTACCCCACTGGCAGGACGGCACAGTGGAGCAGCTGGTACAGCTGCTGCCTCATAGTGCCACAGACTCACGTTCAATCACAACCTCAGTTTGTCAGGTTTAGAGGTTAATTGGCCTCTACATAATTGCCCCATGTGTGTAGGAAATGTATTCAAAAGTGAGATGACATATAACTAATGGGAACAGTTGATCAATAGTCAGCAAGGACTTGGTGGGCCGAAGGTGCTGTTTGAATGCTGTATCTTTAAACTACACTAAATTTGAACAATTTTACTCAATGAAATACTTTATTCTTGAATATTCAACATCTATATAAGTAGAGTCCTTATTCTCAATGTTTAAATTTATTTCAAACTTGGTTAAGAAGTGTCCGGTAGTTTCAACAAAACCTCCAAATATTTTGCACCTTCAATTTGTGGCAGCATGAAAATTATACTTTATACAGTTAAATAAAAGCACATTGGCGGAACAAGGGCAGCACAATGGCACAGCGGTAGAGTTGCTGCCTCACAGCATCAGAGACCCAGGGTCATCCCTGACTGGGGGTGCTGTCTTTTCGGAGTTTGTATCTTGTCTCTAATGTGCAGGATAGTTCTAGTGTATGGGGTGATAACTTGTCGGTGCAGACTCGGAGGCCCAAAGGGTCCGTTTCCATGCTAAACCTCTCTAAAGTCTAAACTCACTCTCTAAAGTCAGAAGGAGTAATCTTCCAGAGAGGTTGGATCACTTCTATCTGGAGTCAGCTTGGGTTCTATCCCCAAACTTATGTTTCATACTTAACAGGGCAAAGTGGTTTCTAAAATAAATCTTACTGTACAAGATGCAAAGAACAATTGCCTTCACCCTCTACACAATTCAACAGCCAAAAGGAGTTGGGTATTGGAGGAAATCATGACTTCTCCTGTAATCATTCTATTTTAAAACCACTGCAGTATAAACATCTTCAGTTCATTATCTAAATATTTTTAAAAGATATCATAAGGATCAGTTTAGACCGCAGCTTAGCGTCATGTTCATTTGGAGTGCTTCCAAAATACCCAGCTTCCTCTCCCCTAAAGCAACTATAAACTAATTATATAAATTGCTGAGCATTATAAAGCAGATGTCGATAAATGTACAGAGCACTGATGAAGTGGGAAGACTTTTGAAATGACCTTGGAAGAGGCAGACTCCTCATTACGACAACATCATTCACACTTTATTTTTACTTTTTATTTACAACATAAATGAAGGGTGTGTTAATGGGATGACTATCTCTTTCAAGCCGTTCCAAGAAGTCGTGATCTACTGGCAAAGAGGTTGACAGTATTTACAAGAGAGGTCAGACACAGGCCACTATTACTTGTATTGCACTGTTACTTGTATTGCAAGATTTCAAGTTGCCAGGTCAGTTTATTGTCACACGTACCAATTAAGGTACAGTGAAATTTGAGTTACCATACAGCCATTCTAAGTGAAAAGCAACAAGACACTCAACCACATAAAAGTTAACATAAATATCCATCACAGTGGATTCCACATTCCACATATTGGGCAATATTACTGAAAAAACAGAAACTGGACAGCCTGAGACACTGTGGGTTGTTGGGTGTTAACTGGAAAATGTATAAACGATAGAAATGTTAAAAGGGACTATGATTATATATTTTTAAGCTGGGTTTTCCAAGAATCGCTTTTAAATAGATATATTTTAGAGTCTACATTCCTGACAACCATAGGAAATTATTAGTTATCTTCTCTCTATTTTTTCCTCGCAAACTAGGAGGAGCACTTACAGGAAATGGTCGACAATTCTAACAGTTAATAATACGTAACACTGTATTTAATTACAGTCCAGTTAAATCAGGCACAAGAAAGATTCAAAGGGGTGAAAGGTGTCTGTGGATAGACAGGGAAGCGGAGTTGAGGATGAAAAGATTAAATGGTGGAGCAACTAGAGGGACCAAATGGCCTTTGATTGTATGCAAGTATTCTGAACCTGTCATGTGTGCTTGTAGATGCAACGAGACAATGAGAGAAATGAGACAAATAGAGTACTTCCTTGTTTGCATTCCATGCAGAATAGTGTAAAGGTTGTCACACATCTTTCTCTTCGGCATAAACAGGAATAAATGACTAACAAGGTGGAATCATATTGCCAACTGTACTGAATTGGGTCCCTGCATGAGCTTAGTTTAGTTCAATGTCACGTGTATCGAGATATAGTGAAAAGCTTTTGTTGCGTGTTAGCTAGTAAACGGAAAGACAATTACAATTGTGCCATTCACAGTGTACAATACATCATAAAGGGAATAACGTGAATAACATTTAGTGCAAGATAAAGCCAGTAAAGTCCGATCAAAGATAGTCCAAGAGTCACCAATGAGGTAGATAGTAGTTCATGACTGCTCTGTAGGGTGGTTCAGTTGCCTGATAACAGCTGGGAAGAAACTATCTCTGAATCTGTGCATTTTCACACTACCTTTTGCCCGTTGGGACACGGAAGAAGAGGGATTGTCCAGGGTGCGACATCCTTGATTACGCTGCTGGCCTTGCCAAGGCAGCGTGAGGTATAAATGGAGTGGCTTTGTTCAGCAATGCGATGGGAACATAAAAACTACTCTAGTATTGATCAACTGTTACATAAGTCCTATCCCTGAAGTTGCACACCGTCAGGTCACCGTCACAAATAAGACAGGAATTGTTGTATTCAACAAGGTTAAATTAGATGTTCAGAAATGACCCTTTAACTATCAGATTTTCAATCTCTCACTGGCCCAGGGTGTTGTCCCCACTTGCCTCAAGACATCAACCATCGTGCCAGTGCCCAAACAGTCAGCTACAGGGAGTCTCTTTCTATTTTTTTTGTTTTCTTTATGTATAACTACTATGGACTGACGCAAAACTGCATTTTGTTGTACTGATACTTGTATTGTGCGATGACATTAAAGTTGAATTGAAGATAAATCAGATACCCTACCAGGAAATCTCGAAGGTCTCGATCAGCTGTGTAAAAACAGATACGATGTAGTTCTTTCTTCACATCAAATCCCTAAAATTAAAGAGGATAACGAGTTCCATTATTAAAAGCAGATCAAATCAATCCCCAAATACTTATTTCCCCAGTCCAACCAACATACTCCCATAATCCTATAATTTGCAGCTCACAAATCACATCTGCAGCAAATTATGATAAGCCGTCTTGTTTTTGTGTCCATGAGGAAATACTCAGGCTGTCTGGCGTACAGTAAGCAACTCCCTGTGGTGGCTTGCAGATAATGATATCTCGGGTTAATAGCTGGATTCTTTACTGTTTGTGACAACATTTATCTTATCTGCCACCTATAGACCTTGCAGTGCACAAGCCATATGGTTATATGTTGCCTCTGTGTTATCACTGCACAGCAGTGCAGTAGAAGGTGGTAAAAAAGGCTTCAGAAAGTATAAGAAAAAAAGGCATTTGGGCAGTCTGGAGTATGGTGTACAATTTTGGTCGCCCAATTATAGGAAGGATGTCAACAAAATAGAGAGAGTACAGAGGAGATTTACTAGAATGTTGCCTGGGTTTCAGCAACTAAGTTACAGAGAAAGGTTGAACAAGTTAGGGCTTTATTCTTTGGAGCGCAGAAGGTTAAGGGGGGACTTGATAGAGGTTTTTAAAATGATGAGAGGGATAGACAGAGTTGACGTCGAGAGTAGGGAAGATTCAAACAATTTACATCAGGAGGGGTAACGAGGGAAAGGAGAGGGTCAGAGTATGGTCTGAGCGCAGGTATATGGGACTAATTGTTATATGGTTATATGTGCCTCTGTGTTATCACTAGTGCATTGGCACCCAAAGTTCAGGATCAGTGATCCAAAGGCATGAATGTTGACACCTGAGGAATTTAAATTTCATGCCATTAAATAAAATCTGCCATTAAAACATGATAGCCTCAGTGATCATTACCCCAAACTACTAGACTGTCGTGAAAACCCATCTAGTTCACTCAAGTCTTCAGTGAAGAAAATCCACCATCCAGAGTCTAATGTGACTCCAGATCCACCATTGCCTCCTCCGTGAGAGGCAAGTAGACATGGTAATAAATTGGCAGCATTGCCAGGTATTCCAGCTAAGAAACAAATCAATGGAAAAGAAAAATATGCTAAAAACAAAAATGTCTTAATTGGCAGGCTATCAAAGCTTTGCAAATAAGAACATACAAATTAACTGACGCAAGTTTCTTGAACACATTTGTCTGATAAAGAACATTAAATCATATAGTGAATTCTACTATATTTATTTTCTAAACTATTTTTGTCAATATATCATGCAACAGAACTTTATTTAATATTCAGTACTTTTGTAATTACCATGTTCCTTAGAAGTTTCTTAGCTTCCTGCAAGTCTTTTTTTAAGAGACAATCATAAGTCAGAGTTAAACCAGCTTGCATGAGTTTGTTCAAATTCTTTATTGGTTTTTGTTGGGCTCGGAAATATCCCTGAGCTCGTGGAATCTGATTATTCAGTATAGCGTCACGAATAATCTCCTGTAAAAGGATAATACAAATTTGTAAATACTCTTATCGCAGATGAAATCCTAGACATTCCCATCATATTTTAACACAGTTTAAAATAAATTAATTCTTGCAGGGAAAAAAAATAAATGCTTTGAAATTATTATTCGGGTTCAACCTGTGTGCAAAAGAAATTAAGGAGCAGGAGCAAGAGTCACATGGTCCGCTGAGTATGCTCTGCAATCAATAAGATCGCGGTTGAGCTGATCATAGCTTCAGCTCCAATTTCCTGCAAGTTTTGCATAACACTTGACTCTCCTAAAGTCCAACTAATTATCTCAGCCTTAAATATTTTCACTGATACTGCCTCTACGGTTCTCTGAGAGAAAGGAAAATCCTGCCTCTTTCGTGCTTTAAATATTGTGACACTATTCCTTGCAATACTGGACACTCTTGAGGTGAAATCTTTGCAATTACCCGAGCAAGCTGCTAGAAATCTTAAGTTCCTCCAATTTTTCTGAACTCCAATGAGTTAGGGCCCAGCCTGTTTAGCTTATCCTCATTAAGGACAAGGAGATGTAGTCACTCAATATATTCAAGGTAGACTTCAATGCATTTCCAGATATTAAAGATATCAAGGTCTATGGGTGAGTGTAGGAAGGTGATAGTTGCCTTCTTAATTATTTCATTCCAGTTGCCTTCTTAATTATTTGCTCTGTCTGCTTACTAGCTTTCTATTTTGTGTACAAAGATTCAACATTCTGTACCTTTTCTTCACTTAAAAAAATGTTTGCTGTTTTATTCATCATACCAAAATAGAAAAATTGGTGAATGTGGAGAGGATGTTTTCACTCGTGGGAGAGACTAGGACCAGGGACCATAGCCTCAGAATAAAAAGACGTACCATTAGAAAGGAGATGAGGAGGAATTTCTTTAGTCAGAGGATGGTGAATCTGTGGAATTCATTATCACAGACGGCTGTGGAGGCCAAGTCAATGAATATTTTTAAGGCGGAGATTGACAGATTTGTGATCAGTAAGGGTGTCCGGGGGTTATGGAGAGAAGGTGGGAGATTGGGATTGAGAAGGAAAGATAGATCAGACATGTTCAAAAAGGAACTGCAAATGCTGGAAAATCAAAGGTAGACAAAAGTGTTGGAGAAACTCAGGGGGTGTGGCAGCATCTATGGAGCGAAGGAAATAGGCAACGTTTTGGGCCGAAACCCATCTTCAGACTGAACCCGATGAGTTTCTCCAGCATTTTTTCCTACCTAAGATAGATCAGACATAATTGAATGGCGTAGACAATAGGCAAAATGGCCCATTTCTGTTCCTAGAACTTATGAAAACGTCTAATTTCCCCATATTACAGTCCACCTGCCCAATTGTTTTAAGTCCCTGCCTTTGTTCATGAACATACTTATGGGTTGCTTTTAGTATCTTCTACTTTGAAAAAAAGTTTCAAAATTTGTTTTGTTTTATTTCTCAAAATTATCTTCCAATGGATCACGTTTACACCAGTGACTCTCTCCATGTACAAGCTCTTGCTGGTGGTTTATACATACAGTTTTCCCCAATTCCAACCTGAAACATTAACCAATTTGCTTTCCACAGATGCTCCCTATCTGCCTAGGCTTTCCAGCATTTTCTGCCTCAAAATAAACTGTAAGGATATGTTGTCAGGGTGAGTTGCGGACAGGTGGGAGTAAGGAACATAAATGCCCATGTACACCAACTGGACTGCATGGCCTGTTTATGTACTGTACACTTGGCAGTTGGTTTAAAATATATCCCAAGTTAACCGATTACACATCTGCGTACTTACATTGGTACTGAGACTATTCCACTTTCCATAAACTGGATTAACGTCTGGTAAAGTATTTTCTTCATCCTCACACCCATCAGTGACATTCTCCCTTGGTGGTTTATGCGGGTACTTCTTCATAAATTTACGGAGCTTGATAATATAACCAGTGAGATAGTCCACACATTTCTGCTTGTGCTCATCCAGTTCTGAAGATGTACAAAGATGTTTATTGCAATGGAATAGGACAGTAATTTATAATAAATGCCAAAGAAATGTCAACCAGAAAAAAACACTTCATTCTAACTGGTATATTGCTGTTCTGTTTATTGCTGGTGAGTTGCAATACTCAAATTCCCAATGCAATACTATCATGGGAGTACCATCACAGCAAGAACTTTCTAAAGGAACTGCAACCAAATTATTGTTTTTGTAATCAAACCGTTTAGTTTAGCATAGTTTATTATTGTCATGTCTACCAAGATGCAATGAATAGCTTGTTCTCTTTACTATCCAGTCATAACACACTATATTTGCATACAATCATTAACAAGTAAAAGAATGAAATGACTCCAAGCAAATCCTTTTCTGAAACAGCACACAAATAATTTTTCCCAGAATTTCTTTAATTTTTCCAGCAGTTCTGGTTTTGTAATATGAACAGCAGAATTCCCCAGTGGCTGCAGCTCAAATCCTTTGGATCAGCTTAAGGAATTTCAATGAACATAAAAATGGATAATATTTGAAGTCTTTGTATACTGAAATAGAAAACTTCATCGAATATGACTGATAATACAGGAAAGGTCATTAAACGAGCAGTTAAGTGCAGGTTCACAGTTGAGAAATATGGGATGTTTGTAATAAGAAATACCATGACAACATTTGATTCTTAATAGAAACTGGAGCTATTGGAAGCAGTGCAACTATAATGATAGCAGGAGGTAGAATTCTCATGTTTGGGAATTCTAGGATATGGAGTCCTGAATCAAAAGACGTCTATTAGTGAGTAAGGAAGAACGATGACAGGTAAATAAATGTAGAGATAAGGCAAACATGGCCATTGAGGGTTTTAAGCATAAGTACAATGATGTTTAATTTCAAGAAAAGGGAGACCTGGGGCAAAACATGGAGCAGGATGGGACATATTTTGGAAGCAGAATTTTGGATGAACCAATATATCTGTATAAAGTAAAAACAAAACTGGCGAGGGATTATCTATTATATTGACAAACAAATAAAAATGCACGCAGGATTCTGACATGAACATCAAAAAGCAGAAACTATATTGTTGTTTAAAAGCAAATTAGTTATTCTGAAAAGGAATATATAAAGGGCGAGGAAAAGACAGAAAATGAAATTGGAGAAGAGGGCATGGCACTATTTATAATAAATGCTTCATTTTGTGACTGTTTCAATGAGCCTATGAATTACAGTTTTACTAATCAATAAGGACATACTCTAAACAAAAGATATATATGTGACTACATGTAAATATTTGTCAGTAATTTATAAAGCAGCCTATAAATAATTCCAATAAATCTAAACATTACTGAAAACAGAGGACCTTCAATCTTGCAGTGGTGTTAATGGAATCCTTTCCAACATATATTGGGAATGAGCTTAAACCTCAGTTTGCTTGCTTGTCATTTTTGCTAAATTCAGTTGATCATTGAACAGCATAATTAATATTAAAACAAAATGGAATAGGCTTTTTATAAAGAAAGCTCAATTAATTGAGACTTCCTTACATTTGTCAAATGCTGAGCACAAACACCATAATGCATTACACCACTCATGGTGACAAAACTCTCCTTCCTTACTCCAAACATCATAAATTCTGAATAAGGTAATATTTTCTAAAAAAGCCTTTTAATAAGTTTCCCACTATAATTGTCGTGAAATGCTGATTGATAATATTGCTCCAAGGTACCCTGGGGTATTTTACTGCATTAAAGTAAGTTATGAAATTGCTATACAATTTTAATCTTTGAAGAGGTTTGAGTTTTAAAACCCATGAAACTGAAGCGATTTATTGGAAAGTGTAAATTTAATAGAATTCTTTGAGGAATCAAACACA
Source organism: Leucoraja erinaceus (assembly GCF_028641065.1). Lineage (NCBI taxonomy): Eukaryota > Metazoa > Chordata > Chondrichthyes > Rajiformes > Rajidae > Leucoraja > Leucoraja erinaceus. Next base: position 13,094,211 of record NC_073409.1, read on the forward strand.
ATCAATATAATGCTTTCTTACTTAAGGGCCTGTCCCACTTTCATGACCTAATTCACGACCTTTTTTACTCGTGGACATTTTTCATCATGCTAGAAAAAACGCTCTGACCTGCTTGATGCCACGAGTACCTACGACTAGCATCACGACCTACATATGACCTCGCACGACCTTGTGACGACCATGCTGCGAGTATGAGTCAAGGGCAAACTCGGCAGAGGTCGTGAATTAGGTCGTGAAAGTGGGACAGGCCCTTAACTCAGTTATTGAAAAACAAATAAGCTTGCTGATGAACCAGTGTGAGATTCGGTTAGCATCTGGCAGGCTGCGAAATATTGTGGTATATGCAGATTCAATTTGCAATTATACATGCAATTAACTCCAAAGAGCATCCATGATAAGATCATAGTAATGATTGATCTCAAACAGGTGAGGAACCCTGAGGGCAGTGACTCAAAGGTGTTTTGATCCTCAGTGGTCATGCTATATGATACATGGTACAAAATGAGGTATGAGTAGCTTTTTTAAGGACACAATCAGTATAAAACATATATTTCACCATACATCATTTTTTATTCCCTGCATTTGAATGGAGTGATTGGGTATAAATGACAGCCTACTGTATGTAATCTATTCAGTATAATCCATATGCTACTCAAAGCATCTCACCTCCTGGCTGCATCAGAAGCTCCTGGATTTGTTTGTTGAGAAAAGTCAACGTAAGGTTCAGAAGTTGTTCAGAGAACTGCCTGCTCTGAGTTTCAGAGTCGTGCTCCTTGATAGCTGAACACAGCAAGTCCAAAGCTGGCTTAATTTCCTCAACGTCTGCAATAAGCAAAGACATAATGTCTGCATAAAAACAGAAATTGCTGGATACAATCTGCACATCAGGATCAGGTAAGGGAGGTTTTGGATAGAAAGATTGTTGGATAAAAGCCAGTGATGAAAAGACTAAAGGGGATGGGGGAAGAAATGGTGAAGGAGGGGGAAGGGGTGGGTTTATTGTTACCTGAAATTGGAGAATTCAATGTTCATACCGTTGAGTTGTAAGTTACCTTAACGGAATACGAGGTTGCTGTTCCCCCAGTTTGCATGTGGCCTCACTCTGGCACTGGAGGAGACCCAGGACAGAAAGGTCAGTGTAAGAATGGGAAGGGGTGTTAAAGTGGTTTGAAACCGGGAGATCTAGTAGACCTTGGAAGACTGAACGCAAGCATTCAGCGAAAGGGTCACCAAGTCTCTGCTTGGCCTTGCCGATAGAGGCCAAATCAGGAACTCTGGATGCAGCAGATGTGTTTAGAGGATGTGTACGTCCTCTGCCTCACCTGGAAGGACTGCTGGGGTCCCTGAATGTATGCGAGGGAGGAGAGAGAGGGATAGATGTAACATCTCCTGCAGTTACTGGGGAAAGTACCTGAGGAGGGGGTGATTTGGGTGAAAAAAGGATGAGTGAACCAAGGAGTTGTAGATGGAGTGATCTCTGCGGAAGGCAAAAAGGGGTGAAGTTAGGAAGATGTGACTGGTGGTGGGATCACGTTGAAGGTGGCAGAAATGTTGGAGAATGACGTGTTGGTGGCTGGTGGGATAAAAGGTGAGTACCAGGGGAACTATATCCTTGTTCCGTCTGGGGGAAAGGGACAGCGAGGTCAGAACTACAGGACACAGAGGAGACGTGGGTGAGTGATCCACCTTCGACAGCAGGGTGGAAACCATGTTTTCTAAAGAAATCGAACATCGCGTTGGGGGACTCCATTCAAATGAATGTGGCTGCTCTAGATATGCCATATACAGCTAGTATAAAGCTGAGGGGCCAGATATGAACTTGTTACAATCAAAAATCACTGCTGGGCTCACTGAAGTACCATGTGACCTCCAGTGTGCTTAGCCTTTCCTCACCGAGGTGTGGATAAGGAAGGCCAGAACATGACCATGGCACCACATTGGCGGAGCTGGTAGAGCTGATGCCTCACAGCACCAGATACCCAGGTTCAATCCTGACCACGGGTGCTGTCTGTGTGGAGTTTGCACGTTCTCTCCGTGACCATGTGGTTTTTCTCCAAGTGCTCCGGTTTCCTTCCACATCCCAAATAGGTTAATTGGCCTTTGTAATTTACCACTAGTGTGCAGGAAGTGGATGGAAAAGTGAGATAACATAAAACTAATATGAACGGGTGATCAATGGTTGGAGTGTTCTTGATGGGCTGAAAGGCCTGTTTCCATGCTGTATCTTACAACCGAAAACAAACTGATGTATAGAATGCTGACATATGTCAGTTCCACATCATTGTCACCATCTCATGAAGTTTCAGTCAAATTAAACGTTAGCAAATTTAATTAAGTACATCTATCCTACAATTGGTAACACAGATAGAGAGTTGCCCTCTGGTGTATGTAATAATTCTGAAATTTGGTTCTGCAATTTAATGACGTCAATGGAACCAAATTTCAGTGTGCAACACGCCCAAATTACTCCTTCATCTGCTCAATGGAGGCAACGCAGAATTAATTTCTATCCTCAAGTAATTAATGAGATCAGTTAGTTGGTGTAAATGGAATCATTAAAAAAAAAGCAGCGACATATATTTGCTGTGAATATTCCATCAGCCACACATTGAAGAGATTGCATTTTACTCCAGGTGACTTACTTTTTAATTGTGCCCATGAAGTGAGCGTGGCTTCAGAATTCTCCTGCTTTAAAAACGCCGCTGGAGCGGAAAAAAGATTTTCTTTGCTCTTCAGAAAAAAGTCCACCGTGTCCAGCTGCCTGTTTTCAATTCCAGCCTAGGATATTCAAGTGAAACTAATTATTTATTTCCTTTTAGCAGGCAGTGAATCACCACTCATTAATCACGCTGCGGCACCTACTCGATGAGCCCCTTGTGAAACAGGGTCACAGGGAGTTGTCATCTGATTGACGATACCATCTACAAACCCTTGCACCTCTCTCCCTGGCCATCAATTATGTAGCTCAATTTTATTGATATTGCTCACACTCCCCAAATTTCCACATTAGGTACTTCTAACTTCAGGTCTGCCTTTGTTACCACTGTGTTAAGAATAAAGCATGCCACTGTTTCATACCACGATTCTTTCTTGGCTATAACGTCCTTTTTTATTTTAAACAGATATATAAAATACAGCATGGAAAACATGCCCTTCAGCCCACACGGGCTATCGATCACCCTTTCCCAGAACTATGATTTCCCACTTTCTCATTCACTCCCTACAAACCCGGGGTAATCTACAGAGGCCATTTAACCCACACGTCTTAGGTATGCGGGAAGAAATCAACCACCCAGAGTAAACCCATGTGATCACAGGGAGAAGATGCAAACTCCACAAAGACGGCGCTTGAGGCCGGGATCGAACCCGGGTCTCTGGAGCTGTGAGGCAGCAGGTCTACCAGCCAAGCCAATGTGCCATCTCCTTCAACAGTCCAACATTTATTTCTCTCTTTGTTTTATCTATCGATTAAAATGCCTTGTGTTTAGCACCGCCTCCTGCCATCAAATTTCCATAATTCCTATCAATATTGTTTGGTCCCATTCAGCACTTCTATAAGCATCTGAACAGATGACTATTCTCCTGGCATTATCCCCATTCCTGACCCCATCCAAGCTCTGCAATATTCTCCTCTGGACTTATACTTCCTAAGAAAATTCATGATTTCATATATTTTACATTTTAATTAAAATAATAAATGAACTGTGTATTATAAAGTAAATTAAAACCAGCTCCCCGCCAATGCTCGAGAGTGCAGCCAGCTTCCCTGGGTCTTCATTACTTATGGGGCTCTACTATAACTGCTGACATGGTTCATGATAACAGTATCAGGAAATACAGTCCTTTAATTAATCATAGCTCATATATTGTCTCAGTACCGAGCTGGGAAACAATAAAATGGCAGGGTAGACAGAAAAGTCATGAAGGGTTACAACTTCTAATCTTATACAATCCTATCTCCAAAAGTAAACATTCTCCTGAGTGTTATCAGATCCCGCTGGGAAATGTCTGGGATTAACTATTCATTTTTCAAGCCTCCTTTAATCTTGTGGTGCACCTTAAAGACTGTAGTGAATCTGGCTCCTCTGGTGTAATTGTCCATGGCACTTATCCCAAAACCTTCTGATCCCATCCTAGTTCCAGTTTTGAACCAAAAAAAAGCCTTTTCATCAAGCTTGCCCTAACATTTACACCATGACTCAGGGTTCATTTATTTTTAAATGTTCTTTATTACTTCTTGTATGTCTAAGGAAATAGATAAAATACAAGTTGTTATTTAATAAAACTATACTGGTCTCAAAGGAAGTACATGGGGTGGTGGAAAACCAGGACAATTACACTAAAGTACTGGTACAATAAATATCTTGCTTGCAGCAGCACCAGACACACAAGACACAAATCATATATAAATTAAATGTAAAACTATAAAGCAGTGAAAAGAAAAAGACTGCAAAAAAAACAAAACAACACATGAGTGCATAAACACCCAATTAGAAAACAAGACCATGATAGAGCAAGAGGTGATTTTTTTGGCGTTCCATTGGCAAGACTGGATTAGGGGTCTGGAGGTCAGTGCAAGTACTCGATAGATGGAATGATAGCACTGAGACGAGCTCATGATAGGAAGGTGGGGATCCTTGATGATAGATGCTTCCTTTTTGAGGCAGTGTCTCATGTGGGTGCTTTCGATGGCAGGGAGGACAGTGCCTATCATGGACCACGGCGAATCCACCACTCTCTGCAGACTCTTGAAGTGTCCACACCAGACCATAATGAACCAGTTAGGTTATTTTCTACAGTACATCTGTAGAAGTTTGTTAACAAATTTGGTGACATGCCAAAACTCTTTAAACTTTGCAGAATGCAGAGGTAAAAAGCAGAAAATAGTGCAAAGTTATCACAATGTGAAAACCATATCATATAGCTGCTGGAGATACTCAGCAGATCAGGCAGCATGAGTGGAGAGCGAGAAACAGAGTTTCATTTCAGGTCAATGACACTCAGTTCAGGTCAGAACTGAGAAAGAGAGAAAAGTTGCAGAGAGGTGAGGAAGGAATGGATAGGATAAAGGGAATATCTTTGCTAGGGTGAGGCCAGGATCGTCTTGTTGATTGAATTCAAGCTGTAGATGAATTCTACAATATATTGTATAGATCAAAGTCAGAATATTGGCTGATCCTGTAGTCTATTACACTGCAAGAATTAAGCCATTACAAGCAACAGCAATGGCTGAGAGGTGAGAATGCTAGACAAACTCAGCAGACCAGGCTACATCATTGGAGAGACAGTGTCATTTTCTGGCTCAAGGACCCTTCATCAAAATTAGAAAAGTTAGAAAACAAGTGTGCTTTAAATTGCAGACGAGGATGAAGCCAACAGAGGGTATAGACCAAAGTTGTCACAATAAATTGTAGTTGAATAAAGGGAAAAAAAGAGAAACAAATTAAATCAAAATGGTACAGCATTATCTGAGAAGAGAGAGGGGATTGTTAAATGCAATCTTGAGTCCTGGGGCACCAATATGTCCAGACGCAAGATAAGATGCTGTTCCTTGAGTTTACATTGTCCATTGTTAGAGCAATGTAGGAGGCCGCAGATAAAGATTAGAGTGGGAGTGGGGCAGAGTATCAAAATGATAAGTGACTGAAAGCTAAAGGTCACCCTTGCAGATTGAATGCAGCTGCTCAGCAAATCTGTTTGAAGACGACATTGTTACAACCAAATGCAATGCATTAATATTAGCAGTATATGCTTCACTTGGAAAGGTCCCTAAATAATGGGAAGGGAAATGCTAAAGGAGCAGACAGTGAATCACTGGCAGCTGCATGGGGAGGTGCTGCGGTTGGTGAAGTTGCAAGGGGAACGGTGGCTTTGCATGAATTATATCGATGGTGTCACAGGTTATGAAGGATGATCCATTGAATGTGGAGGCTCGTAGGGTGGAAGGTGAGGATGAGGATAGTCCTATCTCGGTGGTGGCTGAGAGGAGTGGGGCGAGAGCAGTAATGCTGGAAATCGAGGAGCCAAAATTGAGGATTCTGTAGGGGGAGGCCACAGGTAAGGAAAGACAATGGCACTTTAAAAAGTACTAGTGTGGAAAATCCCATATTTGGAGCAGAATAGGAGCAGCTTTATAAAATATTGGTTAGGCCACAGTTAGGGTATTGAAAGGTGATTACTCTATAGGGGGTGCAAAAGAGATGCACCAGGATGTTACATGGGTCAAATCTTTCAGTAATGAGGAAAGACTAGATAAGCTGGGTTTGTTCTCCTTGGAGCAGAGAAGGCTGACGGGGCACCTGATAGAGGTGTACAATATTGGAAAGGGCAGGGATAGGATAGATAATACTAAATTTCTTTTACTAGCACAAATGCACAAAAAACACAGGATATGGATTTAAGGCAGGGAGGAGAAGGTTTAGATGATATCTGTGGATTTATTTCATCCAGATGGTGAACAGAAGCTTGAACGCACTAGCTGAGAGGATGGTGAAGACCAAGACACTCATTACATTTAAACATCAGAGGAGAACTTGGATCATCAAGGCACAGAAAGTCAGAGGCCAAGTACTGATAACAAAACACTGTAAAAAGAATAATAGAATTGAGCAGTATTAGCATAGATATATGAAAGGAAAGTTAATTTGACAAATCTACTGAACTTCTTTGAAGGATCTGACTGGTTCAATAGGGAAGGAGGAAGCAGAGGTTTTAGATTTTCAGGTAGCTTTTGGAAAAGTCTAACAGGACATTGATCAACAAGGGTAGCAAGGGTAGGGTATATAGAGTAACACACTGACATAGACTGAGAAACAGTCATTAAACAAAAAGTAAATAATGGGAATACATTTGTTATTTTCAGGCTATGACAACTGGCACCTCCGGGATAGATGCTGGCACCCCAGCTGTTGATAACGTACATCACTGATTTGCCTTCGAGCACTTCGAGTCATAGTTCCATATTTGTCGATGATACAGAACTAGGTAGGATTGCGAGGAGAGAGGAAAATGCAAAAAGACTTTGAGGGGAAGTAGACAAACTAAGTGACCAGACAACAACATAACAGATCTAAAATAACTGAAATAATAAATGAGGTTATCCACTCTGGTGCCCAAAGCTAATATTTGTAGTGGTGAAAGAATGAGCATTGATGGTGTTCAAAGGGATTTAGAATTGTACAAAAGGCAGTGAAAGCCAACATGCAGGAGCAGGCAAGTAGTCGGGAAGGTATATGGTATGTTGGCTCTATTGCAAGAGGGTTTGTGTACTTCAGTGAAGATGCCTTACTGCAATTAAATAGAGCTTTGGGAGACCACACATGGAGACATTTATACAGATTTATACCTTCAGGACCTTATATACGGGATATACCTTCATAGAGAGGGTGCTGGGATAGTGGATTGGCTCTATGAGGAGAGATTACATTCCCTGGAATTAAGAAGAATGAGACAGCTCATTGTAATTTATTAAACTTTTACAGGGTTCATCAGGGCTGATGCAGGGATGATATTTCCCTTGACTGAAGAATCTAAAATCAGGGATCAGTCTCAGAATTACAAGGAAGCCAGTTATAACACAGATTAGGAAAAATTCCTTCATACAAAGCCTAGTGAATCTTTGGAATACAGTAATCTGGAATGTCAGATATTGAATTTATTCAGAGAAATCAGGTTTTCTGGATATTAAGGAAATCAAAGGTAATGGGGCAGGAAAATTATGCTGAGAAAAAACATTAGCCATGATATTGATGATAGCAGGGAAGACTTGGTGCCAAATGGCCTGCTTCTATATCCTATGTATTATGTTCATAAACTAAGCTTGCAAACAGTCAAATAAAACTCAAATGTCTCTTTCAAATGTAGGACCTGAACAATTATCTTTTGTACTTTCTCTATCTCCCATGATATTGATTGGCTGCTGTGTTCTATATTAATGTTACTCATAAAAGTCTTTGCTGATCACTGTTGGTCAATATTTTGTGACTATGCTGGAATTTTAGCAAGATGGACAAGCTGTTCATGTAGAAACAAGGAACTGCAAGTGCTAGTTTACAAAAACAGGCTGTTGAAAGTGGGAAAGTGCTGGAGTAACTCAGCAGATCATGCAGCATACAAAAAAAAGAAACAAAGTACTGGGGCCTCTTTCCTTCTTCATGTAGAAATTATACTAATCACAATCCTCAATCTCACCTCTTTTTCTCCTATTGGAGCGAGAATTATAGCTGTTGAACATCTACTAATCTTTAAGCAATGGGGATTATTAAGAGTTAGACATAGGAGATAGGCTTCACAAATTCCACCACACATTCATTACTCTATTGGCTGTGCAGGAAGAACAAATGTCCCCAGACCAGACTTTTCAAATTGCAAGATTAATTTACCTATTAAGACACTCACAAATTTCAGGTACTTACGTTAATTGCACTGGGAATACAAAATAAAATTAAACAGTGTCAAGAGACATTAATATTTAATGTAAAAATGCTCTTCTTCAATATATTTTCCACCACCCCTCCAACCCCAACACTGCACTGTTCCGGTTTAGTAGCTGCATGGCCCACTATGATGACATTCCTGCAGCACTAAATCAAGCCAATATCAGAGAAGCTCACAATCTACAGTAAGCCAGGACAAGGAGATTATTGTTAACATTTAAAATGTTTGTCCAAATATGTTCTGCTGAAATCTTTTCTTTTCCAGATGGTGCAGAAATCTAATAGTATAAGAAAGAAACTCGAAACCATGGCTGCTAAGACATAGTGGGTATGCAGATATCATATTCCTTCCTGAAACTGGAGATTAAAGGTCATAATAAATGGCTCAGCACAGTGACTACAGCCCCCCCACTGTTGTAAAGTAGATGGAGTTCCTCCGAACATGGGAGAACTTTACCAAACCAAACACATTAATGTCACCATGCAGGTTAGATAAATATTTCCAAGGGGATTTATGACTTTGTTTTTTTTGGCTCAGTTACAACGTGTTCTACTGTTTCCAGACAATTTGATGTCGGGGAAAAATATTTTAGAAAGACAATTAATAACCACAGCGCTACACTTGTCAATTCCCAACTTGAAAAGTTGTGATCAACACAGAGAACTTTGAGAGGAAGGTATGCAATTAGTTTTGTGTAAAACTGTGTAATGGAAATAAATCAGCACATCACTCAGCAAGTTTCATGAAAATCCAGAAATGTAATAAAAAAAATTAAGCAGCGTTGGCAGATGTGGCAGTTAACAAAGCGCTCAGTTTTCATACCTAATTCTTTCAACATAAGATGCTTCAAGCAACGGCAACGGGAGCGATAATTATTTATTTCACTTTCAGAATGCGGGCATTACTAGCAAAGTAATAGCTGGTGAAGAGAGGGATTGTTGGCCCTTTCAGAGTCCACCACACTGTTGTGGGTCTGAAGTCACATACAAGCCAGACTGAAGGGCACTGATGAACCAGATGGGGGTTTTATGACAGTCTGAGAGTTTGCACTTCTAATGACCACCTTTATAATAAAATCCAGCTTATTTATTAAACTCAAATTCCAGAGCCATAATGAAGTGATTACAATTCTCGTCTCTCGATTGTCAATCCAAGTCTCTCGATTGTCAATCCAATGATCCTACCATATATATCATAAAGAAAACCAATTGTGATTTTGTTATAAGTAAGGAAATCATCAGACAAATTTCAAGTAAATTAGGAAGAGCAGTTGAGTTGTTCTTTACTCATTTACATTGTCGGGGCAAAATTATACACAAAAGGAATTTTAAATCAGGGAAACTTATCAGGGAATCAGGAGCATCCATGGCAAGTGAAGTGGTTCAACATTTCCTTCAACTTCTGCACATTAATGATTACAATATTGTGCATAAAACTGAACTCATCCAAAACCTTCCTTCCTTTATCCTATTCTGTTACTCATCTTACTTTTCTTACAGATTCATATTTGCTCCTGGATTGGCAGTATTGCAATCTGGTAATTTCTTCAGAGCACCATTTTGTTACTTTAATAGGTACTATAGTATATACATGCAAGCTATTATTAGATCGACATGCATGTTTACCCAACATTTCCATTAGAATATTACTGACACATGCTTTTAAATTGGAAGCCTTCAGTCTCCCCTTACCTCTAATGCATGAATGGGAATTGAACACCGATTCCAATTATTGAGATGGCACAATGAGTCAACGATGCCTGCTTTCCCATAAATCATTAAACGATTCAAGAGGTCTTCTTGTGAGAAACCAAACACCACCATGGAAAGGCCAGCGTCTAAACAAATTAGATTTGAAATACAAAAGTGAATGTTTGTATTAAAATTAATGAAGGCTTTGAAGCTTATTTTAGTCATTTTATGGCATTTCACTTCCCAAATGGAAAACTTAGTAAACTTCCCAAATGACTAATTTGACGCTGGGCAGTCTGCATCACAACTTTCAGGAAGGTGCTGATGGATTTGCAGTTAGTCTGGCAATACGGGAACTCAGTTGGGAAGGCAACAGTTCGGGGGTAGTTGACCTCAAGATCTAGGAAATTGGTGCATAACAGCTATCCTGCTGAATGGACACATTGGTGCACTTTAGGCAAATAACTGTCAAGATGCAGATATTAAAAATGACGACAGTTCCTGTGAATTAATCGCTCAGCACACCAAAAGGAGGGGGTAGGGAGGACAGAGTACAAGTGAGAGGCAAAACAGTTAATGAAGATATATGTTGAATGCAATCACTATTCTGTCAATTCCATTTAGGAACCATTCCTTTTGAAATTATGCAGCTCTCACTCATTGGAGTACTTGAGTGTTACCATAGCAGCTTTTAAACAATTGGGGCTTTTGGGATTACAGGTCCTCCCTAGGTTACGGCAGAGTTCCATTCCTGAAGACTGACATAACGAAAAAGTTAGACCACAGCATTCAACTCGGATTTAAGCCAGATATTGCTGCAAACTGGGTTCATGCACAGCTGCAGCCCAGCAATAGGGCGGCACAGTGGCGCAGTGGTAGATTTGCTGCCTTACATCGCCAGAGGCCAGAGTTCGATCCTGACTAAGGGTGCTGTCCGCATGGCAGTGTGGGTTTTCTCTGGGTGCTCCAGTTTTCTCCCACACTCCAAAGACGTACAGGTTTGTAGGTTAATTGGCTTCTGTCTTAATTGTAAATTCTAGTCTGCAAGACAGTGCTAATGTACGGGATGATCACTGATCAGCATGGACTTAGTGGGCTGAAGGGCCTGTTTCCATGTGGTATTTGGAAAGTCAAGCCGCCAAATCCATCCCACCGGGCTGCAAAACACTTGGTTGTATGAATGGGTTGTACACAAGCCAGGTGTTCATAATCATAACTGTAAGAGCAAAGTGCTTGTGATTTTCTGTTTTGTAGACAAATGGTTTATGATCACTCTACCCCTTTAGAACCCAGTTTCAGAACATTAGAAGGGCTGGGAGTGGGATGAATGGGATAGGAGAAGAATTAGGCCATTTGGCCCATCAAATCTACTCCACCATTCCATCATGGCTAATCTATCTTTCCCTCTCAACCCCATTCTCCTGCCTTCTCTTCATAACCCCTAATACCCTTACTAATCAAGGATTTGTCAATCTCCAACTTAAAAATATCCATTGACTTGGCCTCCACAGCCGTCTGTGGCAATGAATTCCACAGATTCACCACCCACTGACTAAAGAAATTCCTCCTCATCTCCTTTCTAAAGGTACATCCTTTTATTCAGAGGCTATGGCCTCTGGTCCTAATTCATTCAAGGTGCCTGTCCAAGCACGACATGCTAAGTGATTTCCTTTCAGTGCTATGCCATGATGAGATGGGTTAAATGGGCATGCATTTATCCCAAATAATCTCTGCACAACTTTGTTCTCGGCTCAAATCAGAGAGAACACATTTCATGTCCTGGTCCATGCAATACACAATTCACAGCTAGCCTGTTCTCATTGTTAATTATTCAGTTTCCTGCACATAGATCCAGCAAGTAGGACTGCGGTGTATACTGAAACACTGATATACTACTCGTGTCAGTATGACCCTTAATGGGAATGAGGATTTGAAAGATTAAACGTCCTTCAGCTAATGATGTTAAATTGAAATTCCAGCTGTCTGCTGCACGTTCCATCTAGGGAGCTGCCTTGGTGGAGAATTAATATTACTATCTACTTTGCAACCACTTCACAGCCAACCAACCTCATACCAAGACACGCTGCTGGGGGAAAAGCAGCATCAATCTCATTCTTCTCATAGTGGTCAATAGAACACTGCTGGCATGGAACAGGAGCTGCATTCGGCCAGCAAGGAAGACATCTCAAAATAGTGAATTAACACGAATTGCTTGGAAAAGTATATGATAGAAGTGATTTTTTTTTTAAACTGCATAAATATATATTTAAAAATATCAAACGCTTACCTGTGAGAAACAGACATAATTCATCCTTGCCGTCTCCTTCCACTGGCAAGGAATGGCCATCAATGTGATGGTACGTCACTTCTTCGGTTTGTAAGTCCCAGAATGCGATGGTCAACGCTCCAGAGTCGGGAGCAACAAGGGTGAGTAAAACACTGAATTCCGAAACAGATACGGTCTCTATAATCATGGATTCCTTGAGTCCCCGCAGGTGCAAGACTCTGTGCCATTTACTTTCTTGACTGTTTAGGTCCTCCATCTGTCCAAAAGTGTTAGGTTTATGAGAACGGATGTGACAGGGTGCAATATTTGAATTGGAACTGGACACATCATGATACCAGGGAGTGGATGATCTTGTCAGGAATTCTTCTGCCAATGAGACTTTAGTCTTATTGTAGAAAGCTCGCAATCGGGCTGCCCAGGATCTTAGTCAAACATAAATTATTTAATTTACTTACAACTATAAATTCACAGATGCATATAATAAACTTTGTATTGTTGTAACATGTTAATCAGCTATTGAACCTACATATTAAAATACGTTAGGAACAAATGTGCAATATAAAACCATAGAGCACAGAGAAGACCATTCAATTCATTGTATATGCTCTAAACATTTGATGAAGCTTAGCATCAGCCCACTCTCCAGCTCTTTGCACAAGGCCTTACAAATTTCTTCTGTATACTTTACTTTTGGACCTTAGAGATACAGTGCAGAAACAGGCTATTCGGCCCAACAATTCCCTGCCAACCAGCGATTACCCCGTACATAAGCAACATCCTACATACTAGGGACAAATTACAGAAGCCAATCAACCTACAAACCTGTACGTCTTTAGAGTGTGGGGAGGAAACCAAAGCACCCGAAGGAAACCCACGGGGTCACAGGGAGAACGTACAGACTCCGTACAGACAGCACCTGTAGTCAGGATCGAACCCGGGTCTCTGGTGCTGTAAGGCAGCAACTCTACCGTTGCGACACGGTGCCTCTCTGTTTCTTTTGAAAGTTCTTAATTAATTTGCTTCCTTCTGCCTTTCAAGCAATACCTTTCAGGTTATAAAGGGCAGCATAAAAACATCTAAATCTCCCTTTGGATCTTGTCCCATTATTTCAAAATAAACATTTATAATATTTGTAATTCCTAACTCATTTCACTTGAAATAAATTAAAGTGCAATCAGCTCTGAGTTTCCAACCTTACCTATCCGGTTGAAATGGTAAATTGAGCACTTTTTCACTATAAACAGAACTAGTAAGGTCATCCTCATCGAAGCCAGTGGGAGCTCTCAAAGAGTCATTATTAGAACCTTTACTGGTGCACAGCAAGTCATCAGGATGTTCTCTGTAAGAAGAATAACACAACATGATATTTCACATATAAATATATCCTCAATTTTTAATGAACCTCCACTAAAGTAGAAGATCTTTAAACTATCGTTTTAATCACCAGTGAACCTTTAATATGATCCTCAGTCAATGTGATTTCAAAATTGTCATGCATTATTTCATCTCTGTAAAAGCGCACAATGGCTACTGTAATTATAATGTAAAGCACAACAGATTACAATCTACTGCAAACCCACTGACTCCCAGTTATTTTGACTACACCTCCTCATTCTTGCCTCTTGCAAGGATACCATCTATCCCTTGCAATTTCTCCATCTCCATCACATCTGTTGAGGCATTCCATTCTAGCACATCCGAGAACCTCTCCTTACCTGACGTGCGTTTTATCTCCTTTACATCTCTAGTCTTTGTCCACCCATCTGTCAATCAAATCCCCATCTACCTGTGACTTGCCAGACTCAAACTTCCATTTGGAGTCTAATACCCAAGGGGCAAAAGTGTCAAGTGAAGCATTCCAGTAGTGTCAAGTGAAGAGTCCTACTAAAGTCAACATTTAGCTCCAGATGAAAAAAAAAACAGGCATCAGTTGACATGGGGCACTAATAGACAGGAGTGAAAGGAATCATGTTATGATGCCAGAAGCAGTATTTACAGAGGATAGAATTGAAGTATCTTCTCGTGTGATATATTTCTCACATTCTATTATTTTGTGAAGCAACTTGATGAATAGTGGTGGATATTCTGATGATTTCTACCTTGATAGTAAAAATATAAAAACTAATATACCTGAAAAAATTATTCAAGCTGACACAAATAGCATGGTTAAAGCAGTTCACAGCCACAGCAACATCCAAGTCAGGCGATAACCCAAGTCTGGTCAGACAGGTTAAGTCACAGGCATCATGAGTATCTTCGCACACTCCCATCTGGCAGAGTGCAAGATTAACGTTCCCAAGCTGTTTGCCATCTACAGTATCATAAATATCTGAAAAAGCATAATATTAAGGAATTTTATAACAATGGATAAACAGGTACTAAACTCAGCATTGGCTTCAATCTGGCAAATCTGTGTTTGGATCCAGTAAATCGGGATGTTTTGGGCCAGCACCCAAAATATTAGCATAAAAATCTCAGTTGAAAAAATCCAGCTGGTTCACTGAAAGAAAGCACGGCTTTCATGACTCTCATGGGTTTGGCCGACACATACCTCCAATCCCATGTGAAAGACTTCACACCTCACAAGCCACTCAGTTGCCAGAATAACAAAACTGATCTGGACAAGTGCCACATAGATCCGCTGCAAATTCAAAGCACAGCTGTTAATTTGTGCAGGATTGCTGCCTTTGCAGCTTAGCTTTTACCTATATAATATTCATAGGTGTGTGTATGAATCAGATTTCAATATTCTGAGCAGAACATGTTTTGTTTTACAATTACAAGATAACCAAGGCAGCTCTGCCACTCAAAGATCATAAAACACAAAGTATGGTTATACTTTATATATCAGTTGATTAGCAAAGAGGAGCAAAATAATGCTTGATAAAGCTTTTCCTGTTTTCCTTTCCTGCTACTTTAGTGCATCTATGAGTAGGTTCCATTGCCTTTCATGCTTGGCGAATTAGCTGCCTCGTCTGTCTTTCAAATGTTCATACGAAAATCTGTTTTTAGGTCTATTTCCTCCAAGTGATAAGCTAAACATAAGGCAGCAGCGTAGGCAATGAGATCCTCATTCTATAATTAACTCTCCCAAGTCAAAAAAGTAATGTTGGGCAGAGGTGAAGCAAGATTCCCGAAAGGTAAATATAAGCAAACTTGAAACTATCATCCACAGTACACCGAGTAGGTGCCCTCACCATCTGCCCCATCGGCGACGGACCGGTTCCTCGGTGAACGTCATCAAGCCTTTCTTCAAGGCGAAAAAAAATGTCGCTATTCGAGCTATGGAGAAAAATAAACCGTCAGAAATTAAGTTTGGAGAATGGCAATTAATCTTTTTAAACTAACAATCAACAGACAATTTTTTCAAAATTAATGTGCATAAAGATGTACTGTGATATGCTGTTCTTTCAACTCTGCCATTCAAATTCCTTTTAGCAAACCAAGACAAGTCAAGTTTACAGGTCATTACTAAAAATACGGTGAGGTACAGGTACAATATCTTGCTTACAGCAGCATCACAGGCACATAGGAAAGTAGATGTTACTGAGCCTGGTGGGATGTAACCTTTTAGTTTAGTTTAATTTAGTTTAGAGATATGATGCGGTAACAGGCCCTTTGGCCCACCGAGTCCGTGCCGACCAGAGATTCCCCATATAGTAGCAGTATCCAACACACACTAGGGACAATTTACAATTTTTACAAAGCCAATTAATTTACAAACCTATACATCTCCGGAATGTGGGAGGAAACCCCCATTCCCACGAGGTCACGGGGAGAATGTACCAACTGTTTACAGATAGCACCCAGAGCCAGGGTCGAACCCAGGTCTCTGGCACTGTAAGGTAGCAACTCTACCGCTATGCCACCGTGCTGCCCAAACTTAAAGCTTCTGGACCTCCTGCCCGATTACACATTTAATTACAATCTAATTAAAACCAAATTATAGCCTTAATTAAAAAAAATATAGATATTTTATTAAATGCATCTAAACACTGGGGTGAAAGCAGCAATACTCAAGACCCATTGCATCTGAGTGTTCTGACGATAAATAGAAATCTTTCACTGACCGTTTCATTTCAACTGAAAGCACACTACTCCCACTCTGTTGGAATCTATAACCAAGCTAAAAACCCCATTCAATGAATACCAGTGAAAGTAAATACCAATAAAGCCATTGATGCGCTGAAGCCGGTGAGTGCAATTGAAAAATGGATAATTAAATTTTTGAATTTTTTTTTTTTTTTTTAAATCACCTTGTTAGATTTACCAACACTGAAATCCCAAATGCATTTTCAACAATTTCTCTTTGTCTGTACATCATCCAGTATGATCCAAGATGACTGATTACATTTCCGCTCCAAGAGTACTCCTTCTCTATAGTGAAAGAGGACTTGCAGCTCATATATTAAAGACTCAAAGCAGATCGGCTTTAGTTTGTCCAGTGCTTTGCATTAAGTTGTTCAAAACTACAAAGGATACAAATCCAGCCTGTGCTGTCCAATAGGAAAAGCATTTCCTGGCAAATCTGTCCATCCGTTATTCTCCCAGAGGCCTCAGGAGACAGACAAAGTTTAAAGCCATCGAATATATCTGCTTCAGAAGCGCCTTCCAACCAATACAGGTGAAGCAAGGTGCAATTATTGAGCAGTATGAAGGATGTGCTATTTTTAAACGATAGAATCTTCATAGTGAAGTTTGATTGTAGACCTGTAAATCAAAACCATTTTAGTTTGTACGCATCTGAAGAACTTGCAAAATGTTTTAATTCAAATTTATGTTTGTATGCAAGGTCACTAAGACTACGGCAAAAAAAAGAGAAATCTTAAAACTGATTAGAAATGCTCGATTAAACCAACACCTATTTTCCAAGAAACTGTAAGAGAGAATTGAAAGCTAATTAGCACATCTGCGACAAAAAATGCTAGAATCCATTGTTAAGGATATGTTGATTTAACACTAGTTAAATAAAATAAAGCGTTGTTTTGAGAATCTATCTGGTAGAATAGATTTTAGGGAGTTTTAGAGGAATTCAATACGGTGTTGTAGAAGAGCTTGTCGCACAACATGCAAGACTCATGAGACTGGGAGTGAGATATTAACTTGGATTGAGGAATGGTTACGAGACAAAAGACGGGTCTTCTCCAGAACTATGAATGTTGGTAAATCTCACGGGCCTGATCAGATTAATCCAAGGACACTATGAGAAGTTAGAGAATTGCAGGAATCCTGGCTGAGATATATGAATCATTGTTAGACATGAGTGAGATGCCAGAAGACTGAAGCGTGGCTAATGTTGTACCTCTATTTTAAGAAGATCTGCAAAGAAATCCAATACCTGGGGTAGGAAAGTTACTGGAGAAGATTTTGAAAATATAAATGAATTTGGAAAGACAGGAGTTGATGGTGGATAGTCAGGATGGTTTTGTGCATGTGAGATCGTCTCACGAATTTGATTGAGATTGTTGAAGAAGTAAACAAGAAAGTTGATGAGTGCAAGGGCATAGAGACTATATGGAATTCAGCAAGACCTTAGGTTCCGTATGGTAGGCTGCTCTGGAAGTTTAGATCTTATGGGATTCAGGGAAAGCAAGCGAACTACATGCAAACTTGGCTTAATGGACGGAAGCAGTTGGTGATGACGGTGGATGGTTGTTAGTGGTTGACTGGAGGCCTGTGACGAGTGGTGTGCCTCAAGGATCAGTGATGAGTCCATTGCGGTTTGTCATCTATATCAACGATTAGGATGAGAATGTACAAGGCATAGTTAGTAAATTTGCAGACGACATTAAAATACGTGGTATAATTGAATGATTGTCAAAATTTTGATCAGCTGGGCAAGTGGGCTGAGGAAAGGCAAATTGAGTTTAATTCAGATATGTGTGAGGGGTTGCATTTTGGGAAGTTAAATGAGGACAGAACCTTTACACTGTATGGTAAAGCCCTGGGGAATGTTGTAGAGGCCAAGCACATAGTTTCCTGAAGTAGCATCACAGGTACATACAATGGTGAAGAAGATTTTTGGCACACTTGCCTTCATTAGTCAGGGAATTGAATATAGATGTTGGAACGTTATGTTACATTTGTACAGGATATTGGTGAGGCCACACTTGGAGTGTTGTGTTCAGTTTTGATCACCCAGCTGTAGAAAATAGGCAATTAAGCTGGATAAAGTGCAGAACGAGGATGTTTTACCAAATGATTTTGACAATGTGTTCAGGGAACCACCAACTCTTTCTCCAGCAGAGCCTCCAGGATATTCTGAGCCGACTACTGCCTATTGGACTTGTGGTCAAAGGTTATTCTCCCACTGCAACTATGTTCTCTGGTTATCAACCTTTCTATTATTGGAAAACATATTTACGTAGCAACATTCCTGCATATCATGGCACACAACCACCTCCTAATGCTATTTTGATCAATGCGATTTTCTTTAACAAACACAGTCGTATCACTCACTCAGGTTTTTGTTTTCCACCAGTTTCTGCAGTGCCTCCTCACTACAGCTGTGAGTGTTGGTAACATCACAGATGCCATCCTGGACACAGTACTCATAGATCCCCAAATCGTTGCGGTTAGTCAGAGCAAGAAGACGTCCCCTGTTGGGCGAAGTCTGCAAATTCTCCGTTGTTTCCCAAACAAAGCTGCCAAACATAAATATCGCAGGCAGAGAAAATACATCAGCTAGAGGAGCAGAAACACATCAAATCCCTAATGCTTACACCATCTGTGGTTACACCAGACAGCCATTCGTACCAGGAAACTGGCAATAGTTGAGCAGAGACTTATTGCAGCATTTAGGCTATGTCAGCGATAGACACAAGGTTTCACAATATTTCAAGCAGTCTCATCGGTTAGCACCTCATTAGGGCATGATTAGCTGAATGGAAGCTATTTCTATACTTAATTACTACAATCAAAATCAAGTTTTAATATAAGAAAGAACAATTACAAACACTGGAGAGAGAAGAAACTACTGCTGCTGGAACAAACAAAAGTAGAATGTAGGACTTTTGAGTTTAATACATTGTGGGAGCTCGTTCATTGGCAAGGGTGTCAATATTTTAATGTTCTTAACCCAAGGATAGCCTGCATTCTGCTTCAGCTAGTTTATGATGTTTATTTGTAATACATTTAAATAAAAGATAATGGCACAGGAGTTACGTGCATGCAAAAATATATACTATAAGCTTGTTCTGCGCTGTTGTACTGATTCAATTTATCACAATTGCAAAACCATAAAACAGCTGACATTCTAAGCATTCTCTCTATGTAATTTTTTTTTAATCTAACAAGATGCGCTCACATCTTGCCCTTAAACAGTAATGAAACCTCACAAGAAACCTTAGAGATGAGCAAAATAGCCAGGTGCAGAGCTGTTGGGGAGAAAGGACTGTGAACAGTGACCTAAATGGGGTCAGATAGGACGAAATAGTGGACGAGAAATAACCAAGAGAAATTATTTTGGTGTCACTGCAGACTGCACGTTAGAATCTAGAGCATAAAACAAACTGCTGGTGGAACACATGGTGTCAAGCAGCATTCACAGTGGGAAATGAACAATTGATTTTTAGGTTGAGACCCTTCCTCTCGTAAAGTAGACTAGCTTAGATGAGCATATGATGAACATGAGAGGTTGGGCCATGGACCCTTTTCACTGCTGTACGACTATGATTCTATTATCTGGATTGTGATGGTTTATATTGAAAGGAAGCATATGGTATGCTTGCCATAATCGGGCCAGGCATTGATTAGAAGAGTCAGGATGCCACAATACAGCTTTAAAAAACTTTTTTTAGGTTCAGCTGCATTTGGAGTATTATGTGCAGTTTTGGTCACCTCATTAAGGAAGGATGTGGAGGGTGCAGACAAGGTTTACCAGAATACTGATCAGAAGGTACTAGCTATAGGAGAGGTTGGATTGCTTCCTCTGGAGTCTTGGAGGTTGAGGAGAGACCTCACAGAAACATATAACATTGTGTGAGGCATACAATAGGTGGAAGCCTAGACTAAAGGGCATGAGGGAGAACGATTAAAGGAGATAGCTGCACAGGATGTGAAGGGGGCTCGAACATGCAGATGTGACAGTTGCAAGTTGCAATTACGTGGCTTTTAGATGGATATGAACAGAATGAAGGGATATGGATTATGTGCAGGCAGAGCAGATTAGTTTAACTTGGCATTGTATTGTGGCAATGGGGCCTGTTCATATGCTGCTCTAAGTTCTATTTGGGTGTATACATTGAACAATCATTGTAAAACAGTAATTAATTTAGCAAACTGCAATCCCCCAATTGTACAGCACAAGGTTTCCATGAACAGGCAGAAGATGCTGGAGGGTCTGACTCTCTTGATACCTGTGGAGTGTTAATGTTACAGGTGGTTGATGCATTTTTGAGAGTCAGAGGTGTCCAAGGGGGGGGTGACAAGCATGTGGATTGATGGCACAGAACCACTCAGGTCAAGGACAGGCGGTGAGTGCCGGAGGTCACGAGAGTCCGCGTGATTGCCAGAGGAAGACGGGCCCGAATGAGCGACTGACACACCGTTGAGAACAAAGAGGGTGCTGGAGTTGGGGGTCATCGAGAACAAGGGGGTACCATTGGGTCTACTTTATAACTTTGTCGGGGGCCCTATATGTGGCGACTCTTTGCATACTTGTGTCTGCAAAACAAAGAATCTCACTGTGCCAGGTCACATGTGATAATCAAGTCTCATTCATAGAGCCAGACCATGAGTTCATTGAGTGGGAGAGGTCACGTGACTGGTGATTTCGCCCCCGGGACTACAACTCCCAGAATGCCGAGTTCTGTGGCCACGTGACGCCCTCGGGCCTAGTGCTGCCCCACCCACCGACTCACTCGGTAAACTCCCCGCCCGCAGCAGCCACCGTCCTCCGGCAGAAGCGGCCGGCGTCCTTGCACAAGGCGGTGAAGCACAGGCCGCTGCTCTGCCCCTCGCCCGGCCGCCACAGTCCGCACAGCGCCCGGCAACAGCCCACAGCTCTGGGCCGCGACAGGCCCTTGGCGTCCCTCCACTCGGGCGAGGCGTCCAGCAGCACCTCCTGGACCTTGGCTCCCGTCTCCATGGCGCGGCGCGGCCCGGGGCCCGACTGTTTACCGGAGGCCCGGGACCAACTGCCGCCACAACCTAACCTGATGCCAGTGTGGCTGACTGACAGCCACGTTAACCTATCACCTGCATGGAGTTGGGGGTACGCTCCGTCACTCGGCCAATCAGTGAGCAAGGGGCGGGATGAACAACATCAAGCTTGGTTGAGTCGACAGCAATGTCAGGCAGAAGCAATCGATAACACATAACAAGAATCATGGATATCCCAACAGAAGGCGTTCTGTCCATCGCGTTCATGCGCGTTTCATGAATGAGTTACCTAATATTTTCTCAAAGACCTGCAAATGTTGTACCTTCAAATATTTGTCCAATGCATCATTCATTAACCGTGCAATGGTTAAAATTCTTGCCTGTACTGATACTAGATGGGAGCGAAAGAATAAAGCCTTACTAGTCTTTTTGTGAATCATATACTGGGACAACCCCCCTTCACCCAGATTACTTTGTAGCTCATAATCCTGCACTCACCGCTTAGTTTAGAGATACAGTTTGGATACAAGTCCTTCGGCCCACCATATCCATGCCAACCATTGATCACCATTCACACCAGTTCCATATTATGCCACATTTGCATCTGCAGCCTCCACACTCGGATCAATTTTACAGTTTCAAACTAACCTACAAACCCACTAGTCTTTGGGATTAGGAGGAAACCAGAGCACCCAGAGGAAACGAACAGAACATCAATGGCACTGTTGCCAATGTCATATCTCCCACCATGTTTTGTCCACTCATCACTACTGTGCCTGCTGGCGGTTCCCCACTCAGTCAATCCTCGGTATCACTGACCGACACCTTCGGCATCAATGGCAAAGGCCAGACTGATTCAGTATAATTTACAATGGGCGGGAATGAGCTGCCTTAAAGGAAGTTTGGCTCAACACAATCCATAACCGCTTCCTTCAGTCAATCACACGGAAAAAGGCCCTTCGGCCTCTTGCCTTTGCCGACCAAGAGGTCCCATCCACGCCAGTCCCGCCTGCCCCATATCCCTCCAAACCTTTCTCATCCATGTACCAGTCCAAAGGTCTTCCAAGTTTTGTTTTAATTTCTGCCTCAACTACCTCCTCTGACAACTCATTGGATATACCCACCCTCTATGTGAAAAAAGATGCCCCTCAGGTTCCTCTTAAGTTTCCTTGATCACCCTGTGTCCTAGTGTGCCCAGCCTCTCCCTATAGCTCAGTGCAGTATGACCATTAGGTGGGACTAGTATAAATGTGGCATGTTGGTCAGTATGGGCAAGTTGGGCCAAAGGGCCGGTTTCCATGCTGTATAACTATGACACAGGCCTGCAAGTGCTGATAAAATCCGCACAAATCTCTGCGCTCTTTCCAGCTTAATGACATTGACATATATGGGTGTTTTTCCTGCCAACATGGACAAGATGAAAAATCTATGCAATTATACTGCTCTCTTGAGGCATGCTCAGTTGTACTATTGTTCCCAACATTCGAAGATGTTTCCCCCATCATCAACACCCTGTGCATTACCATTGACTAAAATTTCAAAAGACTAGCCCCATTTCATCTGTCTTAGATGGGTGACATCTTGCATTCAAACAGTGACCCTTGATTCCTGACAAGAGGAAACATTCTCTCCCTGTCCACCATATACAGATCCCTTAGGATCTCTTGTGTTTAAAAAAAGACACAAAGTGCTGGAGTAACTCAGCAGGTCAGGCAGCGTCTCTGGAGACCATGGATGGGGGATGTTTTGGGTTGGGACCCTTCAGACTGATATTGGTGGTGGGGGCAAAAAAGCTGTAAGTGAGGAGTGGTATTCCAGTGCAAATACAAAATCTGGAGATTAAAAATACAAAATGCTGGAGTAACTCAGCAAGTCAGGCAGCATCTCTGGAGAAAAGGAATAGATGGCGGTTTGGGTCGCGACCTTTCTTAAGATTATCCTTCCTATCCAAATCTAGAGAAATTTGGAAACAAAAAATCAATGCATCAACTGCCCCACTAGCCACTTCTTTACAGACCCTGGGATGGTCCATCAGGACTTGGAAAATTGTCATCACAACACCTCCAGCTGCGTCTGTACTCGATGTGTCAGGGCTGGCAGACCCGGAAGTTTAGCTTGTAGCAGTCTTGCAGCTGCGGCAGCGTAATGGCTGAAGGATGGAAATAGTCTCTGGGCTTGCGTCCTTTGCCCTGGCAAAGTTCCTCTTTCTTTCGCGGCTATCAATTAAAGAAGATGCGGAGAAAATCAGAAAAATGGAAGAGAAATCGCTAGAAGTCTATGGTAAGGATTTATGCCCCCAGCATAAATTGGTCGTAGTTCTGTGGACAGTCAAATTGTTGGCGTAAACTTCAGCTCATCATAGGACAGTTTTACAACTTTTACAAGAACGATACTTGTTCTTTATCAGTCACTCGAATGCAGAAGTTGGTCAAAGAGGTCGACTTGGAACATTTATAGACACTGCATTTGGGAACTGGCACAATCGATCATGTTTGAAACGACAGAATAACACCACTTTTAAATATATTTTCGAAAGCATAATGGTACCTCACCCTTGATGATGCCTTTGTACATGGCAAATATGTATATTCCTATCAACTATTTTATTTATTCGTTTTGGGGATCTGGACATCACTGACAAGATCAGAGTTTATTGCCCATCCCTGATTGCGCTTGTGGGGGGCGATTTAGCTTCTAGAACCACTGCAATCCGTCTGGAGTTGGCATAAGTGTTCCAAGATTTCGACACATCAGCATTGAAGGACTGGCGATGTGTTACCAAGTTATGATGGCATGCAACTTGGAGGGAACGTGCAGAGTTGATGTTCCCATGCACCAAACGACCTTGTCCGTTTCAATGGTAGAGGATATGGATTGCAGTGGAGTAATGGTTCCCCAAGTCATGTGATCCAACCGATAGTCACATTGTTTCAAAGAGTTGCACGTTAATGGCCTCAGTCAATCTAACGAGTCGTATCCAGCTATCATTTCGCAAATGCCAGCAGTGTTATTGCACAACTGGTAGTTGTTTAGTTGCAAGGCATACTGATGGCTCTACATTGTTTATTCTCCCTGCTGAGAGATCAGTCGTGTTTATTCACCCACCAGGATGCACCACTATCACCACACACTCTGGCAGACGGTCCTGTCAGCTACTTGACCATTAACAAAGATTGCATCGATGCATATTCAAAGCTGACAGTCCTCCCAATGAGACATGCTGAAGATTGCACGACTCACTCCAAAAAGTAGTATTGTGTTGATTAACTGAATGGAACTGAAATGACTTTGTTCCAGAAATCCACAATATGCAGGGGACATTAAGCCAATTTGGTTTGATGCAGACTTTGTGCTGAAATTGCCCCAACGTTTATTAATCATTTATCCTATTCATGTAAATAATTAATGAACACAGTGTACAAATGACAAATAAAGGTTTGATACAACTACCTCTGCTGTTACTGAGCATACTAAGAACTCTCAGTAAATAGCAGCAACTCTGGAGAAAACAGACAAGTGGCGTTTCGGATCCAGAAGAAGTTCTTGACCAGAAATGTCACCTTTCCATTTTCTCCTCAGAGATGCTGCTTGGCCCACTGAGTTACACCAGCATCTGCAGTTCATTTGTATTATAAAAGTAATCCATTGTAGTTGGTGTCTCTCTTCTTTATCAGACATTATTCGTACAATTCGTGATCCAGAAAAGCCGAATACCCTGGAAGAACTGGACGTGGTTACTGAAGAATGTGTAGAAGTGAAGTTGTTAGCTGATGATGAATATCTCATCATTATTCGATTCACACCAACAGTTCCTCACTGCTCTCTAGCTACTCTGATCGGTGAGTGAATAAAGAAACGTTATTTCGGTGAAATGAATGGTCCCGACCAAAAGCATTGTCTGTCCATTCCCTATCATGGAAGCTGCCTAACCTATCAAGTTCATCCAGCAGTTTGTTTAACTGTACTTCAGTAGCAACTTTCACAGAGTCAAATCTCACAAAAAAGACTAAAGCACTTGAAGGTCAGGCAGCATTTATAGATAGAGAAGCAGTTAATGTCAATCATTTTGCATCAATTCTACAAAATGCTGCATGACCTACTGAGAGTTTCCAGCATTTTCTGGTTTATTTCAGATCTGCAGTTTTAAAATGTTTCAATTGAGAGAACTGTTCCTCTTTGAATTAGTACCATGAAATAATTTTCACCTAGAAAGGGACAGGGCCTGTGCAAACAATTCCCCCGAAAGATGGCATCGCCAGCAATAGAGCATTCTCAAGGTATTGTCATAGATTCATACAGCATGGAAACAGGCCCTTCTGCCCAACTGGTCCATGCCAACCAAGATGCCTCATCTATGCTGGTCACATTTAACAGTGGTTGGCCCAAATGCCTCACAACCTTTCCTATTCTTCCTTATGTCCTGAAGAGTCAGGTTAGAGTTCATGTTTGTCTCTTGAATAGGACTGGAATCCACAACCAACAAACTTGGGAGCAAGTGTTATTCACTGTGCTTTGGGAGTGAGAAGGGTTGCAATAAACTTCTCTTGGGTATCTCCTTAGTTGTCCTTGGTTAGCATGTCACTAGCCCGTCAACAAGTTGCTTGTCCATAGAACATAGCACAGTATAGCACAGAAACAGGCCCTTTGGTCCATAATGTCTGTGCCAAACTTGATGCCAAGATAAATTAAATCTCTTCTGCTTACATATACAATTCATATATACCTCCATTCCCTGTATAACCATGTGCATATCTAAAAGCCTCTTAAACATCACTATTGTATCTGCCTCCACCACCACTCCTGGTTGAACATTCCAGGCCCCCACCACTCTCTGTGTAAACAAACCTTTGCTCCCCTCACCTTAATGTTATGCCCTCTGGTCTTTGATATTGTCACCATGGGGAAAAATGGTTATAACCGTCCACCCTACCAATGTCCATCTGGTATCAGGAGAAATGAATGTGTGGGGAGACTAGGAAAATGGGGAGAGAGAGTACAGAGTCTCTCGCTCATTGGCAAAACTTTTCTAAAACAGAATTTCTACCAGATCTGCTGCACTTATCCATTTTCTTAAAATAATGCAGATCAAGGTCCTGGCAGGAGGGGTCATGTAATACTATCAATAACCTTTTAATTCTGCCACCCCACTCTTATCAGCACTCAGTGATGTTTCTACGCTTCTGCTTTTGGGATGTTTCCTGATAGCAAGGGTTGATGAGTCATTTATCTACCTTGACACACGATGTCACCATTCTTTCATCCTCCAAAAAGAAAACTCTTAAAAGACTCATAGCTGGGTGCACTGCATTAATTTTATTTATTTTTTATTTTTTTTAAGTTGTAGGATTCTCAGTAGACCAGAGTCAGAATGGTTTCATTCTTTACCATTTAAATCTGATATTACACCCAGATATAAAACATGCAATGACTAGAAAGTTGTAAACTTAAAAACAAACAAAAAAAATAGATTAATGCATGAAAATAAAAACGTCAGTGTATGGGGAACAAACTAGGAGTGATGGAATGGGACTAATTGGCTCCGTCAGAAAACACGAGCTGAATGGCCTCTTCCTGTACTATTTAATCCTATAATTCAAAGCGTATCAGCATTCATCTGTTGAATATATTACTGCTCAAGCTGCATGAAGTCCAGGTGTCCAATTATAACCGTAAAGAAAGGAGAATCTTATGCAGGCAAACTCTATTTAATAATTTGTTTGATATAGAGCAGCTAAAATCACACAATAATATGTTGACGATAGATACAAAAAGCTGGAGTATCTCAGCGGGTCAGGCAGCATCTCTGGAGAAAAGGAATTGTGACATTTTTGGTACCTTCTTCAGACTGAGAGTCAGGAAAGGAAAACGAGGGATATAGGAAGTACATAGAACAAATGTATGAAAGATATGCAAAAAGCAACGGTGATCCAGGAAAGGTGGAGCCCACAATGGTCCATTGTTGGCTGTGGGGTAGATGATAACAAGTTATACAGACGGTGAAACTCAACAGGACGACAGTGAAACTAGTACAACGGAGGAGGGACGGAGAGAGAGTGGATGCAAGGATTACTTGAAATTAGAGAAATCAATATACATATGGCTGGGTCATAAGCTGCTAAAGTAAAATACGAGGTCCTGTTCCTCCAATTTGCTTTTGGCCTCACTCGAGGATTGTCAATAGCATCACAATGATGGCATTCAACTCTAACCTCAGTTCTTCATATAGATAACATTGATGTCAACATAGGAGAGGTGATGATTCTGTTTGGACGAGGTTGCTAAAGGTGTTCATGAATTTCTCGGCTTCACCTGTGGGTCAAGTTTCAGGCTCACAGGAGAGATTGGCAGGAAAATAAATGGCAAAGAACATACCCCATGTTTTGTAAAAGAAAAGTTGGTGAATAAGATCTCTTAATCTTCCAGTAGTGGCTGTTTGGATAGTTCTGGGCAAGTGGACATCCAGTGGTGAACTGTGTGTCTAAGGTACAACTCTGCTCTCATGTCAGTTGAAACAATTTTCCATTTCTCCTCCATTTTCCTTCATTCCCACACACTTCAAGAATCCAGTTGTTGTCAGGGCGACTTGCTGACCCTTAGTGAAATCCTAACAAAACAGATTAAAAAGGATGCCGTTTGATTTCTTTGTGGCATTAATGCCACGGCATTGAAGCTCAGCTCTGAGCAGGTGTCAGTCGGTAGCCTTCCCAGCCTCTCGTTTCTGTTTGTAAGATTCTGACCTTCCTCGATCAGAGTTAACCTAATTTTATTCTGTGCTCAGAACTGTCACTCTTCGATGAACAAAATGGGGCTCCAGTTCCTGCAGATTCTGCTTCCTGTTTCATCATTGTAGCAGGTTATGACCCACGCTAAACTATTTCAAGTAATTGTCTCAGGTTAAAAGGTTGGAGGTCAAAGGGCATTGAATTAAGTTTCTTGTCAGGAGTTGAAAGCATTTTCGCACAGTTGACCATCAAAGCTTTTCTTCCTCTGAATAATCCATTGATGAAACCAATTAGTTGTTGCCACGGCATGGGAACCAAGAAACAAAGAAAAGCTTGGACGTGTATTGTGCCTTTTATGGTGATGGGCACCCAAAGCTCTTTATTGACAAAATACTTTTTGAAGTCACTGCTATGATTTAGGAAGTCCACCAACCAATCTGT
This sequence comes from Leucoraja erinaceus, assembly GCF_028641065.1. Taxonomy (NCBI): domain Eukaryota; kingdom Metazoa; phylum Chordata; class Chondrichthyes; order Rajiformes; family Rajidae; genus Leucoraja; species Leucoraja erinaceus. Next base: position 13,122,890 of record NC_073409.1, read on the forward strand.
GCAAGCAGGCTCCTACAAACAATAAGATGCTAATAACTAACGGGATTAATAGTGGGGTAAATATTTACCAGGAAACCGTGGGGAACTGCCTTGATTCTTTACAAAAGAATGCAGTGCAGTCTTTTTATACCCACCTGCAAGAATAGACATGGCCAGTGTTTAACAACTCATCCAGAAGAAGGTACTTCCAACACTACATACATACGACTCTGCAAGTCATTTCTCAAATTAATGGATGCACTCGACATGGATGTGCTCAGGTGAACTGAAACCATTAAAGGATTAGTTTGGACAAGATATGCTTTTTATCCTGGTCACTGATCCCTAGTTTTATTGATCCAATAAAAGAGGCATTTGAATAGAGATTGCTTGCTCTCCAAGTACTGTCACCATAATAATAGTCTTTCTTGGGACAGTATTGGGAAGAGTCTTGGTGCAACAGGTGCATGGCAAGGTTGCCATCTTCCTCCCCTTGCGACAATGCAGCACTCCCGTGGCCCTGCGCGGTATTTATCAGCATGAAACCTGCTGTTGTGCTTTAAATGTGGAAGAAGTTGAGGAAAGATTGTTTTGGCAGGGCACCAGGCTGCAGTCCCATCTCCAGAGTTCAGCATGGATCCACTGAACACGCTGCTGAAATTCTTCCAAGTTACCAGTATGCAAGGGACCAAAGTAAACTTGGCCATCCTTTGTATGCCCAGGTCGCACAAGTGTGCCTAAAACACCAATCTTGCCAAAATGCAGGAAATGGAAGTTGTAGGATTGTATTCACAAGTGTGGTCTTTGTCTGGATTTGTAGACATTTTGAGGACCTGCATTCTTGTGCTGGTAAATGGCAAAGGGGATTAGACCTGCAGGTTTTACAGTCACTTCTCATGCATCATTCCTCTTAAGAGCACAGCACCTCAGAACAAGCTCCCATATTGAACCAGTGTTTCACCTACCTTAGACAGTTGTGCTCGATATTAACTTTGGGCAGCATTCTCCAACCAATCCCATTGGAAGTGCAAGTGAGAATGGGATCATCTCTGCCATCGTAGAGCTTGCAAGGTCTGAAGGAATTTGGTATCATGGGGACTGAACCAGTAAACTGTCAAAGCCTTTAAAAGATGAAAGCTAAATGGCAACAAAGGAAATAATTAACTTCTGTGAATGATATTGCTTGATTTTGCACAATGTTTATACAATTATTGTATTTATACTTGAAGGTCTCTGTCTACGAGTCAAGTTGCAACGATGTTTACCTTTCAAACACAAGGTAAGGAGAAATGGCTTTTTGATCAATCCCTCTAGTCGTTATTAAGAAGGATCCTTGACAATCGAGTTTGCCAATGGAGTTTTAATTTCTCTGGAGCTTTAAAAATCTCGCAGCTCTAGTTTAGACAGTCAATGTCAAACCTCTGTCACAGCTTGATGATATGGATGGATCCAAGTCCATCGTCATAATCATAATTAGGAATTAAAACAAAGTGTAAGAGAAAGGAAGGGCCCAAGGCAGTTCTTGGGAAAGCACGAGTTCCGATCAGTAGTTTGTTTGAGGGTAATATCATCTGAACTCACTGGCCTTCAGTGAGATGTAGACACAAGAGATTGCAGATGCTGAAATGTTAAAAAATAAAACACTGCTGGAGGAATTCAGCCAGCCAGGCAGCATGCGTGGAGGAAAATGGACAGATGACATTGAGGCACAACTTTTCTTTGGACTGAAGAAAAACTCTCACCGGATAAGTCATCTGTCCATTTTCCTCCAAGATGCTGCCTGATATGCTGAGCTCTTCCAGCAGTTTGTTCGGGGGATGTACTTTGGAATGGGATTAGACATTGAGCCTGTTCTACTGTGTTGATCTATATCATCGAGTCATTTAGAACAGAAGAGGCCCTTTGGCCCACCACGCCCACAATAACGTACGTTGATCTATTCCAATTCCATTTGTCACTCATTAAGTCATGGCCTTCTGTCACTCTGGTTAAGTCAACAAATCGTTTGATCTATTCCAATTCCATTTGTCCCTCATTAAGTCATGGCCTTCTGTGCGTTGACAATTGAAACGCGATAACTGGTTAATCCAACAAAGTGCTCTGGTAGTTGATTTCTGTTTATATCTTCTCTGACCCGATTTCACTCTTCCTGTTGTATCCTCCATATAGACTCCCCCCAACCTATATTCATCTCATGTTGCCTTGTTTCTATGATGTCTGAATCACACACAAGAACAAATTTGGTCATTTCTTTCTGCAGTTTTACACATCATCTTTCTCCCTCCACTTCCTGCATGTATGTATATCCTACCTAGAGAATACTCTTTTCTCAATTCACTTAGACATACACATTCAAAGTCACATTTACCCAATGTCTGACATAATTATTCAACACGGCATTCGTGTCACTACAAGTCTGCTCAACCAAACTCGCATTCACCCTTGCCGTTTCCCTCTCACCAAGTGACTCCTAATGTTCCTAATCCAGTACCTGCTTAGCAGAAATTGATTCCATCCAACTTTGGGTATGATCAAAACCATTTTCACAGTCCCAGTAAGAAACCTCAGTTCATAGCCATCAATTCAGTTAAGCGATTCTTCCGTGCTAACAATCTTATCCTTAATTTCAAATCCCTCCATAATCTCACTCCTCTAATCTCCAACTTCAACTCCCCAGAATCTCTGCAAATCTCCAACTTGGTTGGAGACCTCATGGTTCTCCAAGAACAGATTTGCTGTACCTGAGCAACTACTGTATGACTATATTTTCTTACTGCCTTTGTCTGTGTTAGCCCATACCTGTCAATTCGAGTTTTTTCCCCAGCTTTAAAGATTAAGACAGACTTTTACTTGAACCTTTCATAGCAAACTCTGCTCAGTATCGACTCAGATTCAATTGGTAAATTCCCCCTGTAACATGGTCATCTGTATTACTTGTTTTCTGTTTTGACTGTCATTACCTTAAAAAGTTGTCCGATTGCTTATTGACCTTGATGAGGACGGCACGATGGCGCAGCGATAGAGTTGCTGCTTTACAGCGCCGGAGACCCGGGTTCGATCCCGGACTACACGGGCTGTCTGTACGGAGTCTGTATGTTTTCCCCGTGACTGCGTGGGTTTTCTCAGAGATCCAAGGTTTCTCCGAGATCTAACGCACACGCCAAAGACATACGCTTGTAGGTTAATTGGCTTGATACAAGTGTAAATTGCCCCAAGTGTGTGTGGGATAGTGTTAATATGCGGGAATCGCTGGTCGATGCGGACTCGATGGGCCAAAGGGCCAGTTTCTGCGCTGTATTTCTAAACTAAACTCCTAAATCTGAAGCAATACAATATAATACAATACGGTTTTATTCGTCACATTGCACATAAAGTGCAAGTGAAATGAATTTGCCAGCAGTGGTACAATGATAAAGAAAACACAATACACAATAAAAATGTAACACAAACATCCACCACAGCATTCATCACAGTGGTGGAAGGGACAACATTTGGCCAGTCCTCCATTAGTCTTTTCAAAGTTGCTGCCTGACCCGAATATTCTCAGCACTTTGTTTTTGTTTTAGATTTCCAATATCCGCAGTCTTTAGCTATTTGATTGACATGAGTGTTGTTTTACAGTTGGAAATCTACATCTCTGAAGGGTCACACTCCACGGAAGAAGATAGTAAGTATGTTTTAATTAGGCTTTGAGGGATTTGATTTTTATCATTAAATAATGATAAATGACCCAGTTCACCCACACTCTATTCCCTAGTTTAAAAACTTGTTTATCATCACAGGTATAGGGCATTGAACAGAACTCTCCATTCTGTTCAGCTGTACGCTGCAGATTGCAATTGTGAACAATTACTTTATGCATCATTCAAGTAAACATTTTACCTCAAATCTTAAAGCTGTCAGATTATCGCTCACCTTTCAATACTTTGTAGTTACTGGGGAAGGTCATCACCTGTAATAATCTTGGATTTGTGTAATCCTAACTATTCAAATGGAGAAAAATGGAAATTAATGCCTAAAAATAAACATAAATAGCATGATTTTGGCACAGAAGGAGACCACTCGCACCATCCCGTCAATGCTGGCTCATCTTTGTTTTGTCAAAATTATCAGCTTTTAAGTTTGCCGAACATTGTTTTAATTACGTAGGAAGGAACTGCAGATGCTGGTTTAAACTGAAGAGAAAAAAAAAAATCTACATTTCAGTTGCTATCAGAAGGGCAAAATGGGAGACAGATATCCTTGGTAAATAAGGCAAAAAAGAATCCTAAAATGTTCTATGTATACTGGGACTGGCCGAGGTCGGCACATTGTTTGGCATGGACAATTTGGACCAAAGTTTCTATGCTTTATCATGATGACCCTAACATCATTGTGTCATCCAACTAAGTAGCATTAACCATTTGTAGACCAGGTTATTTATTGCATTAGGGGTTGGTGAACAAGGTTCAGTACAGCTAATGCACATTTTCTTCTCTGTTTGTTTTTAATGGGACTGTTTGCCTGTAGCTTTTGGATTTGTCACGGCATAAATGTTGACATTGTTGTATGTGGTGGGTGGCTTTCAGAAATAGGCTCCAATGCCCTGTACTGATGAGACAAAATACTGCCTTGGGTATTTAGATTTGCTGAAGGCAGTTTTCACCACATGTTGCTGATTCCCCCTCATTTCTTCTTTTTTTTTTTTTTTTTTTAAGTTAACAAGCAGATTAACGACAAGGAGCGAGTGGCAGCTGCAATGGAGAACCCAAATTTGCGGGAGATAGTGGAGCAGTGTGTTCTGGAGCCCGATGATTAACAACTGCCAGGCTCGCTGGGGAAAGGACTCATAGGCAGCCTGCAGTTCACCAGGTCTGCCAGTACAAGGACTGTCCACCGGGGGCTCCACTCTTGCAACAAACTATAATGCACTGGCAATCATTTAAAAAACATCATCTTTGTTTTGTATTCATGTTATGTGATGAGATTTCCATATTATTTCTATTGTTTTACATTGAGAAATTCATGCAAAACAAGAGTCTCTTTTGATATACGTGGAAATGAATGCATCAGAATATTGCTCCAATGCAAATTGAGTGTTCAATTATTAAATTAGTATTTTTGTATAGAATACAAGAGATAACACTGAAGAATGTCAGCCACTGAGCTGAATTGTTGTGATCCCGGCAATGGGAGAGGAAAGGTATCGGACCCCTTTGGTCCCATCATACCCAATCAAAAGGGAACGCAGTCTCAGACACTTCTTACAAAGCTGTATGGTGGTTGAAAGAAAATTTAAAAATGCTAAAAGTGTTCAGCAGGTTAGGCAGCATCTGCGGAGAGAGAACTAGTTAATGTTTCAGATAGCTGACCTCTCATGCTGCTGACTATTTCTCAGCATCCCAATTTCAGATCTGCAGTGTTTTATAGGCTCTATGGAGTGATGTGAAAGGATTGCATGTGAATATTAACATTGTATATTTATGAGATTTGGTTCCCGAGGCCTGGGTCCAGCCACTGTATCCAACGTTATGGGAACAGACTATATATACTATATATCACTGTATATACTATATATCACTGGCCTAAGTGCTCTGTGAGCCATCTTCCTGGTTCCAATTCTTGCTACCCCTCAGGGTCTCCCAGTGCTAGGGGAACAGCTAGCTGTTGACACGGAATGGGTAATTTCCCAACCTTCAATGATATAGGCAGTGACATTACCAGAGAACAAATATAAAGCTTGATACCAAATGGTGGCATCGAAGCATACCTGAACACAAGGTTGTTTTGCATCTTAAAGCCCACACGTTGTGCTTGCAATACAGAAGTGGCCAAATAGCACGTGGATACTGATATTTGAGAGATGCATTTCCACAGATGCCATGATTGGGCCCAGGTCTGTCCACAGGGGCCACTGGATAGCAATCAAAAACAGAGATTGAGGACTTTACCCCTCAATCCAGGGGCAATGATACCAATGGTCCTCCCCCAACAGGAACTTGGACCTCCCAGTCTTCACGACTTGCTGGTACTGACCGAGTTGCATGGCTGAGATGCTTCAAACTGAAAGGGCTTCTCCCCACCAGGTTAGCACACACTCAGGTGGTGTTTGTAACTTCAGCAATTAGTGGAACTGAACTTCCTGCCATCCCAGTACATTGTCCTGCTTCCCCTTTTTAAACTTGCGCTTCAACTTTTGTCATTGAACAGTAGATGAAGCCCCACTTGGTGCAGAACTGCACCCTCGTGTATCCAGCATTCCCATCAATACCTGTTGACTGTTTGTCTCAACTATCCTGTGTATGGCTGTCAGTTCTATATTTTTGTAGGTCTGAGCATTCAGTTTTGAATGGTTTACCTGCAGGGGTTTCTATCAATTTGGGATTAAAGATGCTTTGCACTGAGCCATGGTTTCAATGTAATTACAATGGGAGTATTTTCCAACTCAATAACTTCCAAGATGTCACATCTGCTTATTTTACATTGAGTTTCTAAATCCTACTTACTGAAGGGATTGCAAACCCATGTCTCACTGTTCTGTGGTGCCATTTAATAAAACAGCCCGATCTTCTTACTTTACTACACCTACCATGTGGAGCTCAGTATCCACATCAGTCTGGTATATTCAACAATCACCCACAACCCCGGAGGCTGGAGAATTCCAAGGATTCCAAGTCATTTCTCATCCCGACTTCTAGCCAGAAATAAACATTGTACCCGCACTTTCGCAGTCTTTCTGCAACCAAGATACTTTCTCTTCATTGTTCCTTCATTTGTTCTCTCCATCTAATTCTTGGTCATTAATGACTCCTCTCTATCCCAACACTTGAACCCAAATATCATCAACACATATCCTTTCATAGAAAGAATGATTTGTGCCCAGAATTCACTCCCTCACAATCTACATTTACTTGCATTTGTACATGTAAACACCTCAATGTTTGCCAATAAAATTCGATCCCAATTCATGCAAGAAGAACATTTGGAGCAGATGTCCAGAAGCTTGTTTAAAGGATTAAAGAGTTTGTTCAAGAGTAGAAAGGACAGAGAGAAATTTAGAGAGGAAATGAAAGGGGTTAGAGCTGGTTTAAGTGAAGACATGGCTTCCAATGCTGATGTAAAAATGTCCAGGAGGAACAAGAGGTTAGGGTTGGAGTGACAACAAAGGGTTGTAGAACTGGGGAAAGGGAGAGGGGTTAGAGATTACAGAAGGATGGAAGAGTAGGGTTGAGGATAGAGGCTTTTATAGAACCACGTGCAGTTGGATCATGAAACCACACCATTGAGATTATGAACCAAAACTTGGAGCAACTCAGGTCAGGCAGCATTTATGGAGGAAATGAACAGACGCCATTTCGATTTGGGACTCTTCTTCAGCAGTCTGATTCATGCTCACAATTCCAGCATCTGCAGTCACTTGTGTCCTCATTGATTCAATGGAATGGTTTTGTTGTTTTCTTTGTGTGTCCCACTATGGTCCACTAAAGTACCTTTCCCTCCGTGAGGAATTGTTATACTCTTATCGTTTGTAAGTTCATAACTGCACTGCACCCCATTGCTTGCTCTCTTGATTTCCATCTGTAGAGTGGTTTCCCCAGTTAGCCCCAGAACACAATGGTGAAAGTCTGGAAATCTTTGATGCTACTATTCACATGCATTTCTCCATAGAATTAAACATTTTACCCCCTCTCCAATCTTTGCACATCCCCAATCCTTTCCACTCGTCACTTTAAATTCCTGTATCTTGTGTTTTATGACTGCTGGCAGATCAATTTCCCTCCTGGGATAAATAAAGTTTTATCGTATCGCAACTAATATTTATTTTTCTCCCACTTTAATTTTCAATTTGGGGAATTATATTTATGAAAATATGCATCAAAACAGACTGGTTGTCAGCTGTAATCCACTACTGAACAAGTTAAGTGTTCAGATTTATAAAACAACTAATTCACCGTCCACCACACATCCAAATCCCAGTTAAGAGCCACCTCTTGTGTGGAGCCGGGCCAAGTGTGGAATAGGTAGACAGCTAATTAGTTAAACAGACATGTGTTGACTCAGGTGCTGGAGCTTGATTTACTGAACTGCCACTGGCCTAATAAATAGTTTAAACGTGTGGTGACTTCCCTATGTCTCAATCGGATGTCAAGGCCATCGATCATTAGCAACTGGGAATAGATATCATCGCATTGAAACTCCTGGTATTGCCTTTCCTAAACTCTGTCCCTTTATTGTGCTTTGAGAAGTGTGGTTGGACTCGCTTTGAATTTGTTTGCTTACGTTAATCCTGTCACTTTTATTTGATTGCATTTTCCCTCTTCCTAGCTGTTAGGGGCATAATCCCAGGCAAAGGTGACTCGGTAAATAAGACTGGAATCCCTAAAATGTAGCAGGTTAAGGACAGATTTGATTTTTACGATTGAGAAAATAAATGAGGAGAGTTTTTTTTTCCGCCTTACACCAAGATAACTGTGGAGCTTTAATATCAGTGGCAATCCTTCAGAGAGGATGGACAACATTTTGAGAACTAACCTCAGCAGGGAAGAGGTTAGTCCACCAAAGTTGAATGGCACTACCCTTTTCTGCAGATTTAATGGTTGGGAATGGCACAGAATGAGTGAAGGGCTGCATGTTCAAAGGAGTGAGATTGGAATGGGTGAGGGGATGGTTGATGTAACGGCAGCAGTTGGCAATGAAAATGTGGAGAGAGTGGACAAGGCTGGCAGGAGGTGTCCATGAGGAAGTGGTGGAGACTGGAGAAAGGATATTCTGTAGGGGAACAAAGATTCCTCGTCAAATAAATAGGGCGCAGAGGCGACAGAAGAGGAGAATAACCTCGTGGTGGGCTCAGAAGTCATTGAGGAATGGGTGCAGGACTCTAAAGTCAAGGCTTCCATTGGTAGCAAGACCAAACCAGTACGCTACATTCCAAATGTGGTCTGACCAGCCCCAAAGTAATTGGAATGTACTGTGTAAAGAACATAACATTCCCATCTCTTGGTTTATACCAGGTTGTCCTAGCCACACTTTCCTCAAATGCCACATTAAAATAACCACTGACCGATCAGATTGCAGTCAGCAATATTACACTATGCAGACTAGATTGTCTCGTGCAAAACCCAACCTGGACAAAGGAAGTCATGTAGTAAAGAATGTATTTGTAGGATGAAGTGAGCATTGATGAGCGAGGTGGGGAACATCCATACAGGATGGACAGTGCTTATGTGAGAGATGGGGAGAAATTAGAAATATGTGGGCTGGCACATAAACAAAGCTAAACACATAAACCAAGGGTGGAGTCCTGATCTCCCAATCTACCTTGTCATTACCATTGCAATTTTTCTCATATGCACTTTCACCCGCTGTAAAGCTATTTTGCGCTTTGGTTATTTCTCCTTTTGCACTCTTTGTACATGTGTATGACTTGATTGTATTTGTGGATAATATTATTTGATTGAATAGTGCACAAACAAATTTTCACTGTATTTTGCTACACATAACAATCGAACGACACCATTTTGAGCACAGCTCCACATTAAATCCTGACCTGTATGTGTGAAGTTTGCACATTCTCCCTCTGACCAGTTTCCTCCTGGTGATCTAGTTTCCTCCCAGATCTTAAAAATGTGTGGGTTGATAGGTTTTGTTAATAAGCCTTTGTATTTCCCCCCTGATGTGTAGACAAGTGGTGCTATCTGGGGAGTGTTGATGGGAATATGGAGAGAATCAAATGGATTGAGGTATTATTGGAAGAAGGATCAAGCACCCATCAATGCAACTTTGCGGGCTGAAGGGGCACTTTCCACGCTTTGACTCAGTTTCAGAAATACATTGTTCCTGTTTGTTTCAGACATGCAACACAATCTGGGACTTCAATGAAAGTCAACTCCAGAAGTGTGCAAATACTACTGCATTCGGAGGAAGAATTTAGCCTGAAGGAAAGGGAAGAAGGCAAACAATGGATTTGCAATCTAACATTGCTAGTTCTATTTATCTAAAGAACATGGAAATATATTAATTAGATTACAGCCTTGTAAGCACTCTTGGTACTCATTAATCTAAGGAATCCCGAGTAGAAGTAGATATTCAAACTGAAGCTACACAGGCTCTGTGCGTTTCCTCTTTAGGCTGCTTTAAACCTTCATTTTTCACTTCTCATTACTTTCAGTTCAGCTGTTTTTCCAGCTGTTTCCCTGTGTGGGCATCTCCACATCTGTTGTACATTGGAGTTTCATCATTTGTTGCATTTTCTGGGACGGAGCGAGGGGGGGGGAGGGGAATCCCTTCAAGACTTTTTCTGCCGCAGCTCAGGAAACTTCTGTGATCACGGAGGCAGAAGCAGCTGCTCAGGGGATCAATGAACAGCAACGTATTTAGTAAAGGACAAAGGCTTTTCTTCTTAAAGCTTTCTGTGCACGGAGCCCATTCAGCAAGCAGCCCAAACATCGCAGAACAATGCTTCACAAGTTGTGGAGCACACTTTGGGCATTATTGCCCAAGACATACCTGTAATATCTCCCCTTTGCTGTCATTAGTCAGCCTCCAGAGAGCTTGTTTTAAACAATTTCAGTATACAGATACACAAACTATTCAAGAACAATTTTCCTTATAACAACCAATGTGTTGCAAGAGGAGACACAGGAGTGTAGTGCTATGTTGGCTCAGTCCAAGGGTTTTGATTTAAGGAAAGTCTCTTCCATGTAGAAGAGAACTTGGGAAGGATTTTCAGAGAATCAAGCCTTATCCTGGCATGGATTCTCCCAACATTATAATGCCCACCATTTACTGGCAATGAGTTTGCATACCTCCGCTATGCAAGGAACTGCATTCAATGCTCTGCCTAATATCTCTGTAGAGGGATCACAGCAAACTTCCTCTGCAATGCTCCAGTGAAGTACCTCGTGTTGAGGAGACTGGAGTAAATCCAAATCTGGGAGAAGGAATCAGCTCGTGAACGGTGTGGGCTCAAGGATGAAGGATTGGGTATCACTTGCCTTCCCAAGATTAAAGGACTGGTGGGATCAGCTGGTGGGTACACTGCCTGCAGCTGGGGCCAAATAGCACTGACCCAGATCTGAACCTAGTCATGGGTGGTCTCAACAGCTCGGATACACCCTTCAAGTGCAAGGCCATTGGCAGATCCTAGCGAAGTGAAGCTGGAAGGCTGATTGAAACCACACTCATTAAACCCAAACCTCGGATTGAATTGTGTTGCCTTGCTTGAGCATGTTGCACAAACCCCTCAAACTAACAATATTCCCAATAAAACCATCAGCTACACAGAGACTGAAACTAACCAGATGTCTCCCGTGACCTGCAGTGGCTTTAGGCTACTGCCTTGGTTTAGTGACTTCTTTTTTGGCTCAGCAGGATTAATGACATTCAATGACAGGTGTGGTTTGAGTGCCAGTCTCAGATCCCAGAGGAGTAAACAGATCAACTGAAAACCCTCGGGGAAACGTACAATGCAATTAAGCCCTAATAAAGGAAACAGAGGAAACGTTTTAACACCAAGCGCTGGAGGCCCACTGTGGACTGGTGATCTCTCTCAGTAACTGTGGATCGTAAAGGATGAAGTATTGAACAAAGTCCATTTGCTGTCTCAGCTGATTGTGCTACTGCAGTCTGTGCAGCAAGGTAATAGGTTCTGGATTTTGGGCTTCAGACCGTGACCAGGAATTTGTGCATCAGTGGGCTGTGCTTTTGCCCCAATTCAGATACTGGAGCATAGAGTTAAGGTGGGGGGGGGGGGGGGGGTAGCTACTCTGTCAGTGCAGATATCCCCCCCCCCCCCCCCTCAAGACGGCACAGCAGTAGCATTGCTGCTTCACAACGTCAGATACACAGGTTCGATCCATCTCTGCAAGTAGTTTGTACATTCTCCCTATGACCTGTGTGGGTTTTCTCCAGCTGCTCTGGTTTCCTCCCACACTCCAAAGATGTACAGGTTTGTAGGTTAATTGGCTTGGTATAATTGTAAATTGTTCCTAGCTTTAGTGTGCGTGGATCATTGGTCAGCATGGACTAGGTGGGCCGAAGGGCCAGTTTCCACGCTGTATCCCCAAACTAAATAAAGCCCCCACTAAGATCCCTGCTGCCTTCATTTGGGGTCTCGTGTTATGGATAAATTAGCTGCTGCACTACCAACATTTAGTTTTGTATTGTCACATGTACCGAAGTACAGTGAAAAGCTTTTGTTGCGTGCAATTCAGTCAAATAAAAGATTAGCCATTGTTACAATCAAGGTGTCCAGTGTACAGATACAGCATGAACAGAACAATTTAAAAGATAGTTCAAAGGACTCCGAGGTAGATGGGTGGTCAGCACAACACTAGCAGGTGAGAGGACTATCAAAGGGACTATCTCTTAGAGGATAAGAACAAATGAATCAACTGTGGAAGTCAGGGGCAGATTATACTTCTTTGCCCAAGTCACAAGTTGCTACTAGCAGGGCTAATGGACTTGCCAAACAGGTTAGGCTGTACTAATAGAGACAAAATCTGAGCCAAAGTCACAGATAGATGACTGGCAGAAATGTAATTGTGCTTCCCTGTCAGGGAATCACACCTGAAATGTTGACTGGTTTTCCTTCCACAGATGCAGATGTGAGCATTTCCAATTAATGCATCTGCAATTCGTTTCCTTTTCAAAATCGTGGTAAATCTCCCCAGCACCCACTTTACTGGAGAAAGCATCTCATAACTCCTCACTATGAAAGATACACAGAAATTGGTTCCCCAAATAGGAGAGGTTGGACCTATTGACCCCAAATATCCAGAGAAAGTAAATTAGAAAAAGCCAAGGTTCCTCAACATGTAGCAAAACATAGAAACAGGCCCTTCAGCCCACCTCGTTGCTGAACACATTGACATATTGGGTTCATCCCACTTCCCTGCATTGGCCCATAGCTCTCTGAACTAAGGATTTCGCCCCGAAACGTTGCCTATTTCCTTCACTACATAGATGCTGCTGCACCCGCTGAGTTTCTCCAGCCTTTTTGTGTACCTTCTTCATATATCTGTCCAAAATTATTTTAAAAGTTGTAATTGTATCTGTAGCACTTAAAGAAACCATTTTCCCCATTTCAGAGACAGACCAGGGAAAGAGGCCTCTTGGCTTAACAACTGTGCCTTTTAGCTTAAAAGCTGCCGTGTCTGCTGTAAGAAAAGTGAAATATCTCACAAAGCATAATTAACAGCAGTATGACGTCCATTCCATTCCTATTATTTATTCCCTTCCAGAGAATTATCATTACTTTAGCTCAGCGAAGTGGGCAGTATAATGCATGTGCCACACTGCTCACTGTGTAATGACATTCTCATTGTTTGATAATGGACTTAAGGAAAGGAATATCAAAGAACGAAGAATATCAAAGTTAATTCATGATCATTACCAAGAAGGAAAGTGTGCAGCAGATTTTCTCAAGAATTGGGTCAAAGGTTGAGAGCATGAAAATGGAGATTGAAACTTTAATCCAATCAATAACAAAGAACAAGTAGTTTCTAAAGTTTTGATGACTCATTGAAGCCCCAAGCACGGAAGTAGGTATAGACGTCCAACTCGATCTGTGTTCCCACTCTTTCCCAACAGTAGTCTCCTTTTCAAACTCACCAGGACATCATGGAAATGCAAGGGAAATTGACATGGGCATTAATCAGGTGATATAGACCAGTAAAACATTCTGCTGTAATTCTAGGTCGTATTCAGGTCTCGCCAATTGATCCTCATGGACGGGTGGAAGGTCAGCCTGGGTTCCAAGGCAGTATCGGCCCTGTAGGATCTTGTGTGGAAGGAAAGACAGAAGATCTCCAAAACAGAGCCCCTCTCCCCCCCAGGCCTGGAACAGAGACAGTTATCCTCAGCCCCGCTCCAATAGGCTATTCCTAGATCAGGAACCAACACTCACTTCCTCCAGGGAACTCTCCAAATCAGCTTTTGGTTGGAATCTTCCTTTGCAAGAACAAAGCATAACACACACCCCATCCCCACAGTAGGTGCCCAATGAACACAAAGGAGACAACATTGGATGGGGCTCCTTCTGCACAGCGTTAGGAAATCTTGAATTCCTGCCTTGAAACACCAGGACATCCACATTTAAAACAGATAGTGCAAGTAGCTCCAACACATCGTCTAGGCGCCAACTTTGTCCGAGTGAACGATTCAGTGTTTCCAGAGTAATCAGGACCATGGGAGCTCCGTTAGATTGACTAATATCATGAAGGGTGATCGCTCGGCCACTGCCAGGTAGCTTTGTGAAGAGGTGGGAGGAGAAAAACAATGCAGTGCGGGATGTCGGATCAATCACAAGTACACCACTTGCAATCTGGTACCTCCAGCGGAGAGCACAACAATACCACGGGACAAAGGAGTGCGCCTAGCTCGGGGAACTCCACACGTTTACACCTCGCCTACCCTTCTGCAAGTTGGGCTACGTAAACCCAACATCCCTCAACACCCACCCCACCTCTAACATCCTCCAGCCCCACTATCCTGGCCTAGAACTCTATTCCCCTATTTACTGTGGCTCCACAGTTTAAATCACTGGTGAATTAAATCACTCAAGGATGGAAGACCTTGAAAGGAGTGCAGAGGAGTCAGCAGAATGGTCCCAAGAATGCCAGTGGAGTGGCTCTGATGAGAAGTCGAGCCAGCCGAGGATAAAGGACAGCGCATGCAGTTGGAGAGATACAGCACAGAAACAGGACATTTCCAATAGCTGTCCACGGACACAAACATCCACATACACACTAGGTGCAATATACAGTGGAGAATTAACCCAGATTTTTGGGTGGTAGGAGGAAACTAATATGGTCACAGGGAGATCATACAAACTCCATACATGTAACACCCGAGGACAGGATTGAACCCAGGTGTCTGAATTCTCTGCCATTTAAACAAAGGCATTCAAATCCAGCTGAAGGGTCTCGACTCAAAACATCACCCATTCCTTCTCTCCAGAGATGCTGCCTGTCCCTCTGAGTGACTCCAGTATTTTGTGTCTTTCTTCGATTTAAACCAGTATCTGCAGTTCCTTCCTCAACATTCAAAACCAGATTGGCTTGACTGATGGAGTGGAAAACTACAGGAGTGTGTGTCACTAGTGAAGGCAGTGGGTAAAATTATATACTAAAAAGCCAGAGCAAGGGCAAAGCAAAAAACAAATCGCTGCTGGAAATTAGCACATCAGTGGAGGGTGATTTTTCAGATCAGGACCCTCCTTCAGACCGATGGAGAGCTTTTTCATCAATGCTTGGTTGTGATGTGCAACACGCCATTGTAAATGGCAGAGGATGCCGATCTGGTGAGAAATCTCAAAAGGGGGTTGTATGAAACTAAAGAGCGCTGGCAGATATTTGAGACACAACCAGACAAATGGCCTCATTCTGTGCTCTTGGATAAGGAGTAATGGTTGTTTACTGAAACTAACAGGCGGGGGCAGTAGAGAGCCACAGAGGAAAAACAGATTTGAATCAGTAAGCATCTTCTTTAAAATTTAACCTTAATCTCAGAAGAACTATTTGAACCATTGTGAATTTTATAAAGCAATGTTCATTTTAGCCACACACCCTAGATTCCCGAATAATCCAATTGTTCACTAGATGCTGCTTGTGAAGCTATTTCACCGACATCGCAACCAAAGGTACTCAGAGTCACAGAGTGATTCAGTATGGAAACAGGCCCTTCTGCCAAACTTGCCCACACCGGCCAACATGTACCAGCTACACTAGTCCCACCTGCCAGCATTTGATCCATATCCCTCCAAACCCGTCCTATCCATGTACCTGTCTAATTGCTTCTTAAATGTTAGGATAGTTCCTGCCTCAACTACCTCCACTGGCAGCTTGTTCCATATATCCACCACCTTTTGTGTGTAAAAATTACCTCTCAGGTTCCTATTAAATCTTTTTCCCCTTCACCTTAAACCCATGTGCTCTGGTCATCCTGATGTCAGGGGAGTGGATGGGACAGAGATAGAATCTCCAACTACATTTTATCTCTGTACTGCCCACACCCCTGACATCAGTCTGAAGGGACTCGACCCGAAACGTCACCCATTCCTTCTCTCCAGAGATGCTGCCTGTCCCGCTGAGTTTCTCCAGCATTTTGTGTCTACCTTCGATTTAAACCAGCATCTGCAGTTATTTCCTCCACATTACAATCAAGCCATTCAGTGTACATATACACAAGGAATCTTGCTTGCTGCAGCACCACAGACAAGTACACAAATTACACATTTAAAAAATAAAAACCAAACCAAAAAAGATATTTATTCTAGACAAATTGGCATGATTTATGGCAAGACGAAGGAGTAATAAAGGGGTCCTCAGGTGGAAGCTTTATTCAATGTACATTGCACGGCTGATATCTGGAACTCGGATACAATCACTACATTTAAGTGATAGTCAGACAGGCATTTAAATAGGCAAGACCTAGAAGGCTATTGACCCAATCTTGGCAAATAGGATTAATGTAGATGGGCTAGAAGGCTAGCATGAACATGGTGTGACGAAGGGCCCGTTTATATACTGTACAAATATCACACTGCGACACAGTGCCCATCTATTTCCTCTCAATCTCAATTCCTTTCTGCATTTACCTGCATTAGGCTAATCGACAATGGTGGATTAAACCACCAGCACTTTGGTATACGAGGCAGTGGGGGAGGGGGAAACCAACACATAGGACGGAACCTATGCGTTCATTGGCAGAGCATACAAACTCCACAAGGACAGCATTGGAAGCAGGGATTAAACAGACAGCTGGAGCAGCGTGGCAGCAGCACTAAACACTGTGCCACACTTACAAGAAGCTCAGCATGCAGAAGGATCACTCTGTCCCACATCTTCCTGAAGAAATAAGATCGTGCCAGAGTGTGGCGACTCTTTGCATTCTCTTCCCACAGGAGGATGGCCCATCACCTGTTACAACCGCCCGACTCTTTTAAATCTCTTTTTCAACCATATGCTGTACTACCTTCCCCTTTGCTCCATCCATTGTACTTGCGCTGGACATGATCATATTTATGTGTAGTATCATCTAATTCAATTGGATAGCATGCAAAAGAAAAATCTTCTCACTGTACCTTGGTACACGTGACAATAATAAATATGAACCACCCCACAGCCCTCATGCATTCTGCACTACGCGGGAGACACTGACTGGAGGAACAACGTTAGCAGAGATAATGGGATTGCCAATCCTCAAGGGACAAACAGGAATTGAAATTTAATCTCAGGATTCTGCCAGAGGCCAAAAGCAACAACAGTAAAAGGTCATTCAGGCATGAAGATAAAAACGTCTGTTTTCCTTAAAAATGGGCTTGGAACTTTCTAATTAAAAGTTAAGACAAATCACTTAGTTTAGAGATATAGCATGGAACCAGGCCCTTTGGCCCAAAGAGACCATCGATCACCCATTCACACTCGTTCTCACCCACCCCCTACACTCATGGGGCAATTTACAGAGACCAATTAGCCGACAAACCCACACATCTGAGATGTAGGAGAAAGACCATGCAGTCACAGGAAGAACGTTCACACTCTGCTTTACATTACAATCTGTGTCAGGGAAATAAAGGCGAGTTCAGTGGGAAACTCTCCGATTTCAGATGCCAAGGTGGCAGCAGGAACGGAGCCAGGAGTGACCCAGCAGTTAGCACAGCTGCTGTGTGAAGGTGCTGGGGAGACAGACCCACGTCTCACTGTCGTCCCCGGCACCTCCCAGAATTACAGCCGATAGGTACCGCAATGTTCAGAACTTGCCTCATAATTTCAACAGTTCTCATCGACATGACAGCAAGCGAGAAGAACCCCAGATCTCCCATAGAAACTCAGAGACATAAACGGTTCCCCGTGGAACAGAATTCAGCTGTAAAATTGTGTGCACTGCACTGGTGGATATAAATTAGTGTTGATTGTGTGTATTTGTCATTTTTTTATTATATGTATGACTGCAGGGAAACTAAATTTCGTTGAGACGAAAGGTCTGAATGACAATAAACAAATCTAATCTAATCTAAGTTTCCACATACAGTGGCCAGAAAGATTGGATTTTGTGACATTGGTAGAGATAACAGTTATCCAGACACACAGGATGGCGTCTTGCTTACTCTTCAAAACTGTATACATTTCTGAATAGGATAATGTCATATCTGAAAGCAGGCACCTCCTAAACCCTGGAGGAGTATGCAAGATATTGGGACAGGTGATCGAAAGTCTAGTTAAATGTAGTAAACTCAGACATTGTATTTGCAATAAATAGTGTCCAAAGCAACTTCTTTAGTTAGCAGAACGTTGGCCACAATGCATTCAACAGATTCTAGTTATTGAGCAGTTAATGCAGCAGGTAGTTAAGAGTTTCACAGGAAGATTAGACAGGGAGATGATTCCACATGAGACCTCATATACAAATTCATGCAAGATATTAATATAGTTTTTAAGGGACATATCAGAAGAGAGAGAAAATTCCAATGCCCAGGCACTTGTAAACAATGGTGACCAGTGGTGAATGGATGCAAACAATTAGGATCAAAGGATAGAATCTCCAAAACAGGGTCTCAACCCAAATCATCATCCATTCCTTCTCTCCAGAGATGCTGCCTGTCCCGCTGAGTTACTCCAGCATTTTATGTCTATCTTCGGATAGAATCACCAAATGGAAAGTGCGTTCATCTCTTCCTGCCCATTGAAAGGCCATGACTACCCTCTCTACATCACCCACCCATTTCTAAATCAATGCCAGAGATTTCCTTCCAACATCTTTCAGACAGTCATGACTTTGAATTGGAAACTTAGAGATTTTTCACATTTCCTCACTGCCTATAAAATGGCCATCATTTACAGTGACCTTCTCAGACTCTGCCGCACAGATCAATCCATCATCATCCTCTCATGCTGCTGATGCACATGAGAGATCTGCAATCTGGACTTTGTCACAAGAAGAGTACCCATTTACACACGGGCTTCAGCTCCACTTCTCTGCCTCCCTCTTTCTTGAAGCTCAGCCGTCTGACAAAGCCCACGATGACATGCCTGTGTATCTCATGGATACATCGCTGTGTATCGTTTGCAATCGTTTCCTGAAACAACAGTTCAGTTCATTATCACGTGTATCGAGGTACAGTGAAAAGATTTTGTTGTGTGCTAACCAGCCAGCGGAAAGACAATACGTGATTACAATCAAGGCATACCCAGTGTACGGGTAAAGAAAGGAATGTGGCTGTAGAGTACTCATTTAAACGTGGGATGATTGTAATATGTGATTGTAGATCCACTTCTTGCTTGCAAACAAATAGTCACCTGGGTTGGGCACCATCTTGGAAGTGTCTCTGGTGCAACTTGGATTTATATGGTATTATCAATGTAAAATATATCTCAAGGTGCCACATAGAAGAGTGGGCAAACTAACCCTCCAAGTGGATGTCAGAGCAACTGACCAAATGCTCAAAGAGGTGGCCTTGCTGTTGTTTGTCGTGGTGTGAATTCTAAGTAGGAGGGTGTGAGTGGTTCAGAGTCACACTAGCCATGGTTGAGGCAGTGGAGAATGCAAAGCCAACGGACAAACAGGAACAAACACAGCACAAAGGAAAGCGCAACTCTCAGAAATGCATCTCTGTCTGTTCAATCCCCACAGAGCCTTTAAAACAGAATCCCACGTCCTATTTTCTGGAACACCGATAACTCCACTGATTCCTGTTAAGTGGATTTCCTGTGCGTGGTGTTAGACCAAAGGATTTGACAGCAGAAGCAGATGGCCATCCCACACGGCCAGCCCAGCACAACTGCGGCATTGCCTTTTCACTGGTAGATACAAAATGCTGGAGTAACTCAGCGGGACAGGCAGCATCACTGGAGAGAAGGAATGGGTGACGTTTCTGGTCAAGACCCTTCTTCAGTCTTTTCACTTTCAGGACCAAAGGAACAGTTGCGGACTCCAAACTCCACGAGAGGAAATATAATGAATTTGGCAGAAGGTAGCCCCTTGTGAGAATCCCGATATCCTCTGGTTCAAGAAGCTAAATAGAACAGTCAGTACTGCCTCTCAGTATATAGAATCCTACAGCACTAATCAGAGCCTTTTCCATTCACCTTGTCCAGGCGGACTTTGACACCCAGCTCCACTCATCCCATTTGCCTGCATTAACCCCGTATCCCTCTGCTCCTCTCCTATCTATGCACCTTTAGTTTAATTTAGTTTGCAATACAGCACTGAAACAGGCCCTTTGGCCCAACGAGTCCACACAGACCAGCAATCACCCCGTACACTAGAACTATTCTACACGCTGGGGGCAATTTATAATAATAGCCAAAGCCAATTCATCTACAAACCTGTACCTCTCTGGAATGCGGGAGAAAACCCGAGTACCTGGAGAAAACGCTCGCGGTCACAGGGAGAACACACAAACTCTATACAGACAGCACCCATAGTCAGGATTGAACCTGGGTTTCGTGTGCTGTAAGGAAGCAGTTCTACCACTCCACCACCCGTACAAATCCCGTCACATGTTGTGAATATATCCACCTATCTCTCCACTGGCAGCTTATTCCAGATATTCATTACCCTCTGCATGGAGAACAATCTCTCCCCGCTCATCTTAAACCCGTCTTTCTAATTCTACAGCTTCTGCCCTGGGAAAAAAGATTATGAGTACTCTTCACTTTTATGCAACTCTGCCGAGTCACCACTTAACCTCATATGTTCCCATAAGAATAAACCCAGTTTATTCAATCTCTAGCAAATGTCTAATGGTCATATGTACCAACAACAGGACATTGAAATTCTTACTTGCAGCAGCTTAACAGGCCCATAAACACAAATAATATAATAATTATTTAAAAGTTTCATAAATTAATATTCATACAAATATAAAATAACCAAAGCCCTTAGTGCTTATAACTACAGCTCTCCCATTCCATGAATTGTCCAGGTGAACCACTTCTGCACTCACTCCATTGCAACCACAACAGCCTTCTTGCAGTGCGAGCAAAACTGTGCATCATACACCGAGTCCAACCAACATTTCATACAACGGCAACACAATATTCCAACTCTTAAACTCAATACATCAGCTCATGAAGCCAAGCCACCTTTACTTCTCCTCCGTCCCAGCCTATCTCCACATCTCTTAGGGACCAAAGCGCTTCTGATCACATCCTTGAATCCATTCAATGACTGAGTAACAACACCTCTCTGGAGAATTCCAAATATAATGACAACCTGGGTGCAGAAGTTAGAATAATAAACAAGAGGAGACCATTCAGCCCCTCAAGTCTGCTCTGCCATTCAATACAATCATGACTGAATATCTCTCCCAATGTTATCGTCCTGCTCTTTCCCAATGCCCCTCAAGATCTCTGTACTAGATAAATATTTCTAGCTCCTTCGTAACTTAAAATCAGCAAACTGGCCTCCACTTGTGATGGAGAATTTCACAGGCTCACTCTCAGATTTCTCTTCAGTTCAATTCAGCCCTAAATAACTTACCGGTCAAACCACTCACTCTTTGCCAGCCCCTCAAACCGTCTCCAGGCAGGAGGATTGACGACAAGTCATTGCTGAGGAAGTTTCACTAACAACAGAGCCTCTTAAAACAGGAGTGTCACAGGTGATTCACATTGATCACACCTGGGGAAGGGTCATCCTCATTGATTAGCAACTGGCTGGTATTAATCACAGGTGGAGCGTGTGATTTGCTCCTGATTAGATGCACTATGGTTTATTTGCTGCATTGAAGGAGTCTCTCATGTAAAAGTGCAATTCTCAGGCAGTAGACTGCTTCATGCATGACACACGAGACACCTGTAGGAAATGCCACACGGTGTTCAAATCCCCTGTCCTGTTTGCATTCACCAAACATGTTTGACCCTAGGGAAGTCCTAAAAAGTGTGAAAGGGTTTAATGTTGGGTAGATATGAGGCTTATAAAACTAGGAACCCTAAATATCAAACAGTTACAGTGAGTGATTTCAGGAGAGCTTCTAGCACTCTCAGAGTGACGAGAATGGAGGGGAGGAGGGGAGGAGGGGGGGGGAGGGAGGGGGGGGGGGGAGGGGGAGGAGGGGGAAGGGGAGGAGGGGGTAGTGTGCTGATAAGATTGAGGGGGCTCAGACCCATGGGAGGAGAAGCTGGATAACGGTGGAGATGGGGAGGGGTTGGAAGAGCCTGTGTGAAATATACACGTGAGGAAGGGCTGAATGGCATGTTTCTGTGCTGTAAATTCTATGTATCTAATCATCTTTTCCTGTCAAGGTTGGGCCGGTTTTTTCTGGTGCTCCTCTTCCTTTGCAGCTTTCAGAAGGATAACTACCAGCAGGTCTTGATCCTGCCTCAGTGAGTCAGGCCCCCACCTCATCCCCAGAGCTGGAGATTGTCCACGCTGAGTGTGGTCCTGCTGCAGGGGAGGTGTGAGACAGACTCTATCTGCCTTCGCCTGGAGCTGTAAGAGATCTTACTGTTGGTCAACCACTCCCAGCCCCAGAACAGATAGTTATCGCCCAAGCATTGCTGACACAGGTTGGCTGGACAATGTCATGTTTCTGTTGCAAATCCTACCTCACAACTACACTCCAGAATTACTCCAGCTGGTGAAAGATACAACAGAAATGCAAGCTCATCTGTTTGCACATCTTCACCAGATAAATACAACCCTTTGTTTCCACTGTTGGTGATTCACCAGCTGTAACCTGAAGGCATGGATCTGACAGCAGCACCTGGGATTCGTTCCTCTTGATTCTTGGCAGAACATGCACAGGCTGTTCGAACCTTGCCTCTATGGGCAGAAATCTGACCTGAACGTGCTCTGATCCACCACTCTGATCCACCAGCTCTCCCTAACCCCATCAGCACAGCTTCCCTGACCCACCCCGTCACTAAACTACACAGTCAGTTGTGGGGTTTAAACCGTGCCCAGATGAGGCTCTTACCTTGAAGCCTGCACTCAGGTAGAATGGTGTTACCAACATGTTTAACCTCCAGGGGGAGATCTGCAGTGGTCGTGGACAGTGACATCTTGGTCCCTGTTACTGCTGAGTCCATGGAACCCTTGTGTTTGGTAACATTGGGAAGAAGGTATATGAGTTTGAAATCCATGACCTCCAGGTTCACGAACAGCTTCTTTCCAACAACCATCAGGGTCTTGAACACTTCAAACACAAAGTAAACTAAGAACGACAAACTGTCTTGGTTGCACAAGGGACTTTTGGAGTTTGTTTTGCATTAATATTGTTTTTTTTACTTTATTCCACTTTGTTTTGTTTATTATGTGATCGATGAGTACTGAGTAATTTGTGTTTACAGACCTGTTATACTGTAGCAAGTGAGAATTTCATTGTTCTGTTTATGGTACATATGACAATTAAACACTTTGACTATAGACTCTCATGGTGGGTGTACACACCATCTGTGCCTAGACCACCTCCAGGATAACACCGTCTCTGTTTTCACTGTGCAGTGCTCCAAACTCACCTCCCAAGCCCACAGCCTATATCTCCAAGGACAAGAGCAGCAGGCACACAGGAACACCACCGCCATCAGCTTCCCCTCCACCTCCCACACTCTTCATATTTCTTCACTCTGGGTCTAAATCCTGCAACTCCTTCCCCGACAGGGCTGTGGGAGTATCTTCACCACTTCAAGGAGACGGATCATCCCCACCTTCTCAAGGCCTGTCGGGAATGGACAATAAACACCGGTCTTACCTGCACTGCCTAGATCCTGAGAAATGAAGATAACAATCAGTCCTGCCCTGTGCCCAGAGGGGTGTGGTAACACTAGCCGCTGGTCAAACTACTGACCGCATCTCAGAGTATTACTGGAGGCGACTGTGTAACCTTAGTGTAAGGAACAACATCACAGATGGTGAATAAAGAAATAGCTTGCATTTATATAGAACCTTATACATCCACAGGACAAAGCAATAGCATATTTCTTGTGACAGACTGAGTCCTGGAAACAGGCCCATCGACCCAACTTGCCCACACCAACCAACATGTCCTATCTGCACTAATTTCACCCTGCATTTGGCCCATATCCCTCTAACCGTATCCTATCCATGTACCTGTCTAAATGTTCCTTAAACGTTGCAATAGTACCTGGCTCAACTACCTCTTCCAGCAGCTTGTTCCATACACCCTTTCTGTAAAAACATTACCCTTCTGGTTCCGAATAAATCTTTCCCCTCCTCACCTTAAACCTATGTCCTCTGTTTTTCAATTACCCTACTCTGGGGTAGAGACTCTGTGCGTTTATCCAATCTATTCCTCTCATGATTTTGTACACTTCTATAAAATCACCCCTCATCTTCTTGCGATCCAAGAATAAGAGTCCTAGCCTGCTCAAGCTCTCCCGATGGCTCAGGGCCCTTGGTTCCTGGCAACATCCTCGTAAATCTTCTCTGCACCTTTTCCAGCTTGCAAGGTTGTGAGTGCTGTAATGTAAGAACTGCAGAAGATGACTTGTAATACAGCAGATCCCATCCAAAGAAATGTGATAACGAATAGATAATCTGTACAATTGAAGATCATAAAAACCGCTGAAAATCTGTGACATAGGAACAGAAAGCGCTGAGAATTCTCCGAGGGTCAGCCTGTATCTGTGGAGAGTAAAACTGTATTGTCTTAATGCATTTCGTTGTCTTAATGCATTTCGTTGTCTCTGTACTGTACACTGACAATGACAATTAAAATTGAATCTGATCTGAATCTGTATTCATATTTCAGGTTCATGACGTTCCATCAGAACCTGTTGTAATTGGGATAAAGATCGACACCGGGAATCATTCTCCATCTTTAGTCCAAGTCCCAAGGAGTATTTTCACGTCCTCAGCTTAATGCAACATCTGAAAGGTTCAATCAGCACCGCCCCTCCACTCAGTATTCCCCCTCTGACACTGTAACACTCACTCAGTGCCCAGGGCATTCTCACACAGCTCTCATGTCTAGACTGTGGTACTCATGAAATCTGGTATTTGCAGCCAGCACTGTGAGCATTCATATTTCTGCAAAACAAATTATTATTTTTTGTTTCTTAAAAAATTTTAGGAAAATGTTTTAGTAATTTTCATGAAATCCCTCTCTCTGTTCTTTCACTTATTTGATCACACTCCAGAACGTGAGAGGAGAAATTTAACTGGATCGGGTTCATTTCCTTGTTGAAACATTTACCAAATGTCAAGCTTTCTTGATGTTGTGCCAGATATTCCTGAAAGCTTCTCCTGAAGTCGGCACGGTTTCCGTCTCAGGGGCTGATCAGGGAAATGCAGAGGCAGAGCAGATTGCATCGCCATTGCTCAGTAAGCAGGCGGTGCATGTGGAAAGCCCTCATAAATGGTCCCTTAAGAGCTGTGTCAGTGTGAACACGATCGCTTTTCCAGCAGTGGATGTGTAAAGACTCAAATGTTTGCCTGTGCGGGGCGTTTTGGGATTGCAAACTTTCCCTTGCTCCCAATACAGCAAACCCTCGCAGCCTCCTGCCATTTAAATCCCTCTGCAGCTTCACCCTAGGTATCTCCGTAACCCCCTCCAGGTCTCTGTGCTCTTCCACCCCTGGCCTTCTGATTAAGAAGGAACTGCAGATGCTGGAAAATCGAAGGTACACAAAAATGCTGGAGAAACTCAGCGGGTGCAGCAGCATCTATGGAGCGAAGGAAATAGGCAACGTTTCGGGCCGAAACCCTTCTTCAGACTGAGCTCCATAGATGCTGCTGCACCCGCTGAGTTTCTCCAGCATTTTTGTCTACCCTGGCCTTCTGATCATCCCTCAATGTGATAACATCGCCGTTGGCAACCCTGGCCCCAGTTGCTGAGGTCTCAAGCTCAGAAACTTCCCCTCCACCCCTCACTAACTCTTTTCCACACATTTTGATATTCTTTAAAGCGTGTCACTTTGTACAAACCTCTCGTCACCTGCCCTGGTGTCTCTGCAGCCAATCTCAGTTTTATCCAAATATCTTCCAGTGAAGTGCATTGAAACATTTTATTAAAATAAGAGTACTAGGCAAATGCGAGATGTTGGCATTTTCTTGCAGCAGTAGAGGAATTCAATGGGGGAGGCAAGAATAGAGATTCTGTAACTGGTATTTGATTGCAAAACAAAGAGGCAAAGTGCAAGAGGGTCTGGCAGCATCTCTGGAGAACATTGATAGGTGTCATTTTGGAACAGGACACTTCTTCATTTTAAAGATAGACGCAATACTCAACGGGTCAGGTAGCATTTCTGGAGAAAATGGATAGATGACGTTTCAGGTCGGGACCCTTCATGTCACCATATGCTGCCTCACCCGCTGAGTTACTCCAGCATTTTGTGTACATCTTTGGTATAAACCGGCATCTGCAGTTCCTTTTTATTACCCTTCTTCATTTTAATTTGTAAATGCGGTGGCTAAACAGCTAAAGGAGAATTCAGTGAAACTGTGCCAACAATTTTACAAAAGGATTAAAATTCCACATTTGTGAATCTTTTGAGGACCTTCCAGCAAAAACGTAACATCCATCCACTGGGTCTGTGAGCCAATGACTCTAAATCAATGGGTTCAACATCAGTAACACTCATTTATACAGTGCCATTGTGGTGGTAAAAACACACAGGCGAGTGCCCACTGAAGGAACCTGTCTCTATGAAGTTTGCATGTTCTTCCTCTGATCTTGGGTGCTCCAGTTTCAAAGCCGTTTGATTTGGTGGGTTAATTGTCTACAGGGTTAAATTGGGTAGTAAAATCTGGGAGGCATTGAGGGGCAAGTAGGGGGAATAAAATGGGATTAACGTAGGTAGAAGCTCGATGGTTAGCTTCTTCCACTAGTGAATGACTTGAAGACTACAGCTGACCAACAAAGGCACAAGAGCAATAAGAAATGGAAGATGGCCAGTGATAGCCACATCGAAGGAGACAATAAAAATCACTGTTACTAAATCCTGAGGCACAAAATCAATCTGCGACAATTACGCTAAAGATTTTGATAAAACAAGTTTAATAAAAGAACTGTAAACATGTAAAAGTTGCCTGAACACTGAACCCAACAGCCTGACTTAACATGCAAACTACAGGCAGGTCTCTGGACTACTCCTGGGACACAGCAAGACGGATACAAGATCTCTTGCCTGGCGAGAATTCAAATGGAACATCGGTGAGGCATGGATGAAGTTGGAGAGGCTTCATGCTTGTCCTGGTTAAATGAGGGGAACAGAGCTAGATAATGAACTTTGTTCCACTTTATTTTGCATTTTAGATTTAGCATCAGGTATTTTCAGATTAGGTACAGCTGAGGTCAGAGGGAGAGGCAAATATGTTTCCCACTCTTTCTCCCTCAGGCAGTGCAGTGGCCCAGGTTCAATCTTGACCTCGGGTGCTGTCTGTTAGGAGTTTGCACGTTCTCCGTGTCGCTGCACAGATTCCCCCAGGGTGCCCTGGTTTCCTCCAACCTGTGCTAGTTGGTTGAGTTGGCCACTGTAAATTGCACCCCCTCGTGCAGTTAGATTGCAGAAGAATCACGGGAATGTTGGTGGGGATGTGTGGGTGAAGCAGCTGTATACTAGAGGGACAAAAAAATAAGGAGGGAAAGGAATTGAAGAGATTATTCTGCTGCCATGGATTAGACAGCCTCCATTTGTGTTGTTTGTTAAACTCAAGGCTGGAAAATTTAAGGACGTAATGCACACAAAAGATTGAATGTTGTCTCAGGGAAGTATGCACTAGAGACCCAAATGCCATCAACAGCTGTTGTTCATGACCCTCGTTGCAATAAGACAGAGTATTTGCTTCTGTGGTAACATACTCCCACAAATACATGACTCAGTTCAGAGATCAGTGTGGCCTGTGCCCTGCTGCGTTCGATATAAGTTGTGTAACGCTTCTTAAGTACTAGCACCACAGCTCCGTTTCCGGAATAATGCATGTTATTCAGAATGATACATGCTCAACTAAAACTTCTTAAAAGTTGAAAATAAAATAGGTTTTTATATTTTAAAAAAATTGTTCAAGTATGAAAAGTTTCTGTGCTGTCCGGCAACACCAGGGATGGGTTACAGGACACTTGTCAGATATGGAGCCCCAGGACACTCCTTCATTAACTCTCCGTCGCCGCGACACTTTCAGGGGAGGGCTGAGGTTGCGGGATCCAATGGCGAAGGTGTCATTCTTCAAACGACAAAGCACCAATTTTACTTGAAAGGACAACACGTAACTATAGCAACCACGGGTCTCGGGCCCAGTCCTGCAACCCCAACCCTGTAAATCGTGGCAGCAATCAACAGCTGGGGTTGTTGTCCTGTCAAATGGTCGCATAAACAAGAATACTGAAAGAAAGTCTCTCTCATTTATATCTATACATAAATATTTAAAAAACTTCAGATTTTCTTACACATCTTTCTTTTTTTTCTCCTGAATTGCTTCTGTGCTTTTCAGTCCCTGTAATACCTTCTCCCCATAGTTATTTTCTTAAAAAGTCTCTTGCTTTCTGCATTGCACCCCCTTGGATGCTCATCTCCGTGAGATGCGCTCATCACCACGGTCTCTTGGTCCATGTCGTTGGCACGTTCGGCAACACTGTGCCCGGACGGTGTGAAGGTAACATCGGTCCAACAGCTTCAGGGTCTGGCAGAAGGTGAAGGTCAGCCGATCTCGCTCGCAGACGTAGCCTGGGTGGGGAAGAGTGCGGGTAAAAGTCACCTGTTAGTGAAAAGTAATCGACTTTCTGTCCCCTCTCCCTCTCTGAATCTCCCGCTCTGAGGTACAGTTTCATTGATAGCTCCCATGGTTGCTGGCCCATCCAGCAAGAGCGGAACTCGCTATCAAAACGTGGAGGGGACGGGGGACACAATTTTTTTGGCGGCCCCGCGCGCATGCGCACACTCACACACGCGCGAGGCTTCGGAGGCTCAACCCAGCGCTAAAAACGGAGATTTTAAAATCGGGATCCCAAAAAACTTGGGGGGGGGATATCCCCCACCTCTCAAAACATGGGGGGGACGTGTCCCCCCCTGGCCCCCCCGGGGTTTCCGCCCCTGCCATCCAGTGTTGTGATACTTGGAGAACATTGTTCAAGGTCGGCCCTGGCCGGCCCACCCCGAATCCTGGAGACCGCCTGTAGAGGGGGGGGTCACCGAGCCCAGCCTCTGCTCAACAGGAGGGTGATGAATGGAATACCAGTGGGCGAACCGGCTGTAGGAGGCAGTGCTGTGCACCTTGATGGTGGATTTGCCACTGGAGGCCCAGCAACAGACTGGGGTTTGGCTGGACCGGGCGCCTCTCCAAGAGGCCTAGCACGTGGACTGGACACAGCCTGCAGCGGCACAGAGCGGTGGAGGACACCAACGGCCATTCTTGGCTAGACTGACCCTCCAACACTGCCAGGAAAACAGGCCTTCATCATTGTTAGGTTAAGAACTCTACAACTATAACAACTGGGACTTGAAAATGGCGCCATATCCGGCGACTCTCTATACTGTTTCAGTGTACTATTACTAGAGACCTAAGATAGACACAAAAAGCTGTAGTAACTCTGAAGAAGGGTCTCAACTCGAAACGTCACCCATTCCTTCTCTCCAGAGATGCTGCCTGTCCCGCTGAGTTAATTCAGCTTTTGTCTATCTTCGGTTTAAACCAGCATCTGCAGTTCCTTCTTACACATATAGACCAACTGTATCTGAGATGCTTATCTAAGATGGATCTAAGATGGATCTAAGTGCTTGTGAATAGTGATACTTTTATGGAACTGCATACAAAAATGAATCTCACTGGACCTCGCTGTGACAAATAAAGTAGAATTGAATACCAGTGAATACCATTGAAGGGTTTTGACAGAGTACAGAACTGTTTCTGCTGATTAGAGGGCTGTTCATGTGCTAATAATCAGTGTATATTCCTGTTCTTAAAACTCTCCAGGCAACATCTGTTCTCACATCTGCTCTGCCCAAACCAGACAAACGTAAAACTGTATAAAACTTTACAAGTGGATGGAGCATACCTATTATACCTTGTGTCCAGCTGAGGCTGAGCAGGTAGCTCTCTTCCTGTGTGTTAACCGCTTCAAGCTAGACACAGGGGTGCAGCAGGTAGTGATGCCTCTTCACAGTTCCAGTGACCCAGGTTCAATCCTGATCTCCAGTGCTGCCTATGTCTGTCTGCCATAGATTTGTAGAGTTACAGTCAAAGAGTCTTAGGGCATGGAAACAGGCCCTTCTGCCCAATGTGTCCATGCCAAGCGAGATGCCCATCTAAGCTTGTCCCATTTGCCCGCATTTGGCCCATATCCCTCTAAACCTTTCCTAACCATGTTCTTCTCCAATTATCTTTAAAATGTTGCTATACCTGCCTCAACTGCCTCCACCCTCTGAATGAAATACTTACCACTATTAAATCATTCCCCTTTCCTACAGCCCAACACGTCCATGCTGACCAAGATGCCAACCTGAGCCAATGCCTGCATGTGGCTTGAATCCCTCTACACTCTACAAATCCCTCTACAAATGCTCTTAAACATTGTAATTTCATTCACCTCTACAGGTTCCTCTTGTCCCTGACTGTATAAGGAACTACAGTTCCTGTGACTGTATAAATGGATACTGGTTTTCTCCCACATCCCAAAGAAGTGCGGGTTGTTAGGGCAATCGTATGGATGAGTGCAGTTGCAACTAAAGAACTCGACACCAGAGTGTTGTGGATATTGCCCAGTCCATCCCACAAACCGGTCTTAGATAGGTTGGTGAAATTTTCTTTGGAGCGTAGGAGTCTGAGGGGTGACCTTAGTGGAGATTGACCTTGTTGAGGTGTACAACATCATGAGGGGCATGGATAAAGTGAAGGCTTGTAGTCTTTTTCCCACAATAGAGGATTCTAAAATTAGGGGGGAATAGGCTTATTGTGAGAGGGGAGATGTTTGAGGGAGCTCAGGGGCAAACTTTTGAAAAGGTTTGTCCATATTTCACTCTCCATGAAAGTGGGCCTCATATTTCTCTTGAATTTCTTCCTGGCTCCTTGTTCACATCTCACCTACTAGTGGACGAACCTTTGCTCCATCCACCCTGTCCAACCTTTCATAATCTCAAATAATTCTCCCAGTTCACCCACCAGTCCTCCCTTCACCAGAGAGAAGCCCCGGCCTGTTCAAAGTAGCACGGGAAGGGGAGCAAGATCAAGAGGGTATATTTGTTGTGTGTTCCGGACAGCGTTTCATGTCTTTTTTTGTAAACCAGCATCTGCAGTTCCTTGCATCCATATTGACCAGTCAACTGGACAAACTGATGTGACCAGCAAGGGACTTCTCAGGGATCAATAAGGATGACTAATGATCACCCAACAAGTACCTTTTATTGGGCACCAAGTACATGGAATTGTTCAGTCAAATACTCTACTCTTGTTGGATGAGAGCAACTCCAACAACTCAAGATACTCACAACAGGACAGGCAGCATCTCTGGAGAGAAGGAATGGGTGACATTTCGGGTGGAGACCCTTCTTCAGAGTGTCTTATCGTCGGTTTAAACCTTGTGTTCCTTTGCTACACAACTCAAGATACTCATCATGGCCCAGGACAACACAGCCAGACATTCACACCCTGTCCACTGGTCTAAATGCTCACTCCCTCCACCACTAGCTCAGCATTCCTTCAGTGTGAAGCAGCCATAATATATACTGACTTTGACTGGTGATCTTACATGCAGAAGGACAAGCACAGCCAAGACATGAAAATGACCCCTAGTCACACACTAACCTGACTTGCAAATGTCATTTATTCATCCAAACTCTGCCACTCGCTGCCCAGCGAGTGGTTCAAATGGCCATGATTCTCAATTCAACGGGGAACTGCAGTGGAATAAACAAGAGCTCTAACTCAACACAGCAGCAGGACATGCTGCGCACAGCAAACGGCTTGATGATAGGAAAGGGGTGAGTTCCTGGCCCAGTGTATTGCTCTTTCACACAGAGCTTCAATCCCTTGTCAACAACTCGTTTTTTTGCTCCAGTGAACAGGAATTGTTGATTGCGTCCTGGCAGCTAAGCTGCAGGAGTGCAACGTTGCTTAGTAGGGGAACAGACAGTGGATTGAGCAAATCAGGTCAAGGTTCAGCAGTTAGTAAATCCATGTGGTGCGCTCTGCTGAATTTATAGGTACAACGCTGTTCCTGCTTAAGTGCAGTAATTAATAGGAGAGATGATAATAAACTAGTCAGGACACTGAAGTACAATGGAAACTGCGCTGCAGACCGATAAAGAGGCAGTGTTATTGATCTGAAACGCAGCAACTCTTTGGGTCCTTTTGTTCTTCCTCAGCAAAATGCTTTCTTGCTTCACGCTGAGCTATGCATCTTCTTCCACGTTACCCATAGCTCTAGGCAGTTAATTAATCTCAACTCTGGCTCCATTGCAGCATAACAGAGATGCAACTCACTTTAGGGCAGCACGGTGGCACAGCGGTAGAGTTGCTGCATTACAGCGCCAGAGACCCGGGTACAGTCCTCACTACGAGTGTTTGTCTGTACAAAGTTTGTACTTTCTCCCCGTGACCTGCGTGGGTTTTCTCTCGGATCTCCAGTTAGCTCCCACACTCCAAAGACGTGCAGGTTACTAGGCTAATTGGCTTGGTTACAGTGTAAATTGTCCCTACCGTGTGTAGGGTAGTGTTCGTGTGCAGGATCGCTGGTAGGTGCGGACCCGATGGGCCGAAGGGCTTATTTCCGCTCTGTCTCTCTAAACCATACTAAACTAAACTAAACTCACAGTGAATAACAGTCATGCCTTGAGAGTGTGACATCTTGGGTCCGAGTCCCACCCAAGAGATTCCAGGCTGATTCTCCAGTGCAGAGGTAGCCACCTTACAGGTGAGACGTTATTTGAAGGTGCCCTAATGTTAAAGATCTCATGGCAATACAGCCATTTTCACTGTCTTTTCACAGAAAATCTGACAGAAGTCATTTGGCCCATTATGACCACCCCCATTGAGATGAGACCACCCAACCACCACACAGCAGGGGCGTGAGATCACTGCAGGTCATGGCTCTCCAGGTATATATCCGTCCTTTTTCAGTGTTACAATGGTTTTTGCTCACCCACCTTTACAGATAGAGATTTTGAAAAGAGACCTCTTCAGCTCCCCTCTGGTCCTTCCACCAATTCCATTAAATCTTCCCCCCTTCCCACAGGACACAGAACAATACAGCACAGGAACGGACTGTACAGCCCACAACGTCCACGCCCAACATGATGCTCGGTTCAACTAATCTCCTCTGCCAGCATGTGATCCATATCTCTCTATTCAATCATAATCACAATAATACTGTATTAGCCAAGTGTGTTTTGCAACATATGAGGAATTTCATTTGCCAAGTCAGTCATACAAATAAAATGCAACGGAACACACAAAATACATTTTAACATAAACATCCACCACAGTGACTCCTCCACATTCCTCACTGCGATGGAAGGAGAAATTCCCTGCATATCAATGTGTCGATCCAAAAGCCTTCTAAATGCCACTATTGTACCTGACCCCACCACTACTACTAGCAGCAAATACCAGTCCCCCACCACCACAGTAAAAAACTGTCCCACACATCTTCTTCAAACTTTGCCCCTTTCACCTTAAAGCTATGCCCTCCAGTTTTAGACATTCCCACTCGGGGAAAAGATTCTGGTTGCCTACCTGTCTCTATGCTTCTCATCATTTTATATACTTCTATCATGTCTCCCCGCAGCTTCCAACATTCCAGAGAAAACAATCCTCCCAGGGGTATTAAGCCAGGTATTGAGAGAGTAAATAGAAAGGGCCTGTTTCCACGTGGGCCCTTGTGGTTTTACATACCTCAATTAAATCTGCCCCCAGCCTCTCCTTTTCCAAAGAAAACAACCTCAGCTAGTCCAAACTTTCCTCCGAGCTAGGATTCTCCAGTCTGAGACACATCCTTGCACATCTCCTCTGCTCCCTCTCCAGTGCGCTCATACACCTCTGCAGCGCTCTGTCCCATTCCACAAACTCGCTCTTCCAAAGCGGTATCAACCTTTGTATAGGAAGGAACTGCAAATGGTGGTTTACACCGAATATAGACACAAAATGCTGGAGTAAGTCAGTGGGTCAGACAGCATCTCTCCAGAAATGCTGCCGGACCCACTGAGTGACTCCAGCATTTGGTGATCATCAGCATTTGTAAAACAGGTTATCTGGTCACTGTCACATTCCTGTATAGAGGAGCTTCCTGTTTGCAAAATGGCTGCAATGTTTCCCTCATTTTACAGTGACCGCACTTTAAAGTGTTAGGGTGCGGGGAAGCAGGTGGTAGTCCTTGTTCCACAGGATCCATCACTCCAGCTGCTCAGAGGCCATGCCCAGCTGGAAGCTGTGGAGCCAGTTCCCAGCTATTTCACAGCTGACTGGTTTCCCATTGACAGGCACTGACTTGGTTCCCATGTGATTTACAATCCTCGCTAGCAGACATCTATTAACCTCAGACCTATTATCATCTGAGTCAGCATCAACAGTGTTTTGTGGGCAGCAGTTCCTCTCCTTTACTCAGTGTTGGTTGGTTGTATCCTCTCCCAGAATGCTGGCATTGCCTTTAAGATTCTCCCCCCCCCCCCCCCCCCCCCCCACTTCCTTTCCTCTTGCCAATGTGAATAGTCTCCATCTAGCCTATTATTTCAATTCAATGGCACAACTTTCTATAGACCACAGAACACGTCTCATCTTGTCCAATCTCTCCTCATACACTAACTTTGCAAACCATGGTAACATATAAAATCCAATGACAAACTCCTTTGAAGGCCAATGCATTCTGTCTGTGACACGGGGCTCTGAACAGAACAGGTCTGTTTAACTGTAGCCTTTGTTTAACTGGGGAAAACCTCACTTCCCTTTACATATCCGCGTAGGAAAATCTGAAAGGGTCCGTGGTCTTGGAAGTAAATCTCTTGCTGACCAGGGCCAAAAGCTTTGAGTTCAGCACTTGAACGAGAACGACCTTTAAATGGATGCAAGAGGGCAAGAGTCGTGTATTAGTTTGTGCATCACCAAGGGACTTCAAGGGTTCAATGGAGTCTGACTCTTGGTGATTTTTCTATGTGAAATAGTTATTACGAAAATGACCAGAGATGGGGAGCAGATGTTTGTTTCATCAACCCAGTGGAGACTTGGGATTAGGCAACCAGATACGGTGCGATTACTCATTGGGACGCACAGGCTTGAAAAGGAACTACAAAGTAATTGAGGCGTGTGCCTTATATTTACGTGACCCCTTCTCAGATAATTGCAATTATGCTAAACAACTTATTACCATGCAAACACTGGCTGTAGGATTGGAGAAGCGTGCCCTTTGCTGCCCTCTGGTCAATGATTCGCCCCCCTCCTCCCCCCCCAGAAGGGTTCCAGCACACAGCTGGCTATTGAGGGAGCATTGAGCATCCACAAGTGGAGGCCCCTGCAGCTGGATAACTTACTGGGGCCAAGAGGTACAATTCATCTCCAGATGCAAGGATTTTCGCAGCGAAACTAAGGCCTGATCAAAGTCTAACTCTTCCGAGCTCTGTTAGTGTGTCGTGCTACTGAAGAAGGGTGTCCTGTGTGGAGGTGGGGAGTGCAGAAGGCGATGGAGGTGGTGTGTGGAGGTGGGGAGTGGGGGGAGGGGAGGTGGTGGTGCGGTGAGTGGAGGTGGGGAGTGGGGGGGGGGAGGTGTGGTGGTGGGTGTGTGTGGGGAGTGTGGGAGGGGGGGGGAGGGGGGGGGGGGGGGGAGGGGGGGTGGTGGTGGGGTGTGTGGTGGGGAGTGGGGGGAGGGGATGGTGGTGGTGAGGGGGTGTGGTGGTGGGGAGTGGGGGGAAGGGAGGGGATGGTGGTGGTGGGGTGTGTGGAGGTGGGGAGTGGGGGAAGGGGGGTGGTGGTGGGGGGTGTGGAGGTGGGGGGAGTGGGGGAAAGGGGGAGAGGTGGGGGAGTGGGGGGAGGGGATGGAGGGGTGGGGGGTGTGGAGGTGGGGAGTGGGGGGAGGGGGAGATGGTGGGTGGGAGTGGTGGGGGGAGTGGGGGGAGGGGATGGTGGTGTGGGGGGGTGAGTGGCGGTGGGGAGTGGTGGGGAGGGGGGATGGGGGATGGGGGGGGGGGGGGGGGGGTGGTGGTGGTAGGTGCAGGGAAGACTGTGGGGATTGGTGGTTTGAAGGTGGTGTTTTTGGGGAGCCTAGTGGTGGCTTTGTAGTGGAGTTGGGAGAGGGGACTATCGATGGAGATGTGGAGAGGGGATGGTGGTGGGATACAGGATGGTCGGTGGGGTTGGTGGTAGGTTTGGGGAAGGAGTTGGTGGTGGAGTTTGGGGCGGATTTGTTGGGGGGGTTCTGGGGGTTCAGGGGGTATGTGGTGTGGGGATAAGGGAGTGTGTGGTGGGGGATGGGGAGGGATTGGGCGAGGGGACTGTGGTGGTGGAGTTGATGGAGATGGGTTTGGGTAAGGAGTTGATGAGGGGTTTGGGGGGGATTTGTTGGGGGGGTTTGTGATGGGGTTCAGGGGGGTTTGGGGAGGGGTTGCTGGTGGGGCTTCAGAATTAGTTTCCTGCTTTAACTGAGCCTGTTCTGGAGATCCCAGCAACTGACCTCTGGACTTCAACCACTCACCCTGATACATTTTGTTGTGGCTCTGATATTGTTTCAACCCACAGAAGGAAAGAAACCGAGGACAGCCTCTCCCCAAGTTCTCCTCTCATGCCCCAGTGGTTACTCACTGCTGGACCTTGTTTCCAACATCTCCTGGTGATTGACCACCAATTGATTTGACCATAGTGCTGGATATTTGGAGCACATAGGTAGGAGTGGGTATGTGGGTGGGGCTATCTGGCTGGTTGAAAGCTTTGCTGGAGGAGCACATCTGCACCTGGCTGGACTTCAAACGGATGCAGATGAATGGAGTTGCCGGTGCGTAGCGGTCTTTACACATGATGAGTGTCAAATCCCAGAACAAGGCGATCTCGTTGAATCTGGGAGCCGTTTGCCTTCTCCACACAGCACCTTTGGCCTTGTTACTATCATCACCTTTCTATTCCCCATCCATCTTAGCCGGATGCCACCTATCACTTCCCAGCTGCCACACCTCTTTTTAAATTTTTTAGAGATACAGCGTGGAAACAGGACCTACGGCAACCGAGTCCACGCCATCAATCACCCGTACACTAGTTTTAAGTCCTACACAATAGTGGCAATTTACAGAAATCAATTAACCTACAAACTCATTCTGCGTAGGAAGGAGTCTGAAGAAGGGTCTCCACACCTGAAACGTCACCAGTCCCTTCTCTCCAGAGATGCTGCCTGACCCGCTGAGTTATTCCAGTATTTAGTGTCTATCTTCAGTACAAATTCTTTCCGCCAGTTATCTCCACTCCGCAGTGTGAAGAAGGCTCCTGACTCAAAGTGTCTTCTGTCCATTTCCTCCCACAGATGCTCCCTGACCCACTGAGTTCCTCCAGCAATTTTTTATTTATTTTTTGCTTCAGTTGACAAGGCCAGCTTATTTTTCCTCCTTCTCTCCTCTCAGCGTTTACCATAAATAAACAACGTCATTCTGGGGTCACAGTGGCCAAACAACAAACCCAGAAATTAAAACTAAAGTCATTTTCTAATCATTTGTGCTGGCCGTTTTCCAGCTTTCCTTCCAACGCAGTTTCCAACTCAATTACTCAACTGTTTCACGTAATCCAAAGTAATCCTCCTCCCCCAGCTCCAATGTGACCAAGAGCTCTTGTGCAATAATCTAGTTCTCAAAGTTTTGGACAGCACAGTCTGATCTCTGTGGACACAAAATGCTGGAGTGACTCAGCAGGACAGGCAGCATCTCTGGAGAGAGGGAATGGGTGACGTTTCGGGTCGAGACCCTTCTTCAGACTGATTAAGTCACGACCCGAAACGTCACCCAGAGATGTTGCCTGTCCCGCTGCGTTACTCCAGCATTTTGTGTCTATCTTCCTCTCTCACTACAGTCTGATCTTTGTTCTCATTGTCTCTCCAGCCAACTTCCATAGACATTCATATCCACTCAAGAAATCAACGATGAACCTAATTCTCCCTTATTCAAACTGGAAATAACCCTTTCCCTCCCATTCCTTATTATGCATCATCCCTCCTAAACAATGCGTAGCTGTCATTACCATTATTTGGTGTCTGTTCCTGTGACCATTTACATCATGCACTAACTTTGTTGGAAGCTTATTTCTTGTTTAAAGAAGGGTCTCAACCCGAAACGTCACCTATCCATGTTCTCCCGAGATGCTGCCTGACCCACTGAGTTACTCCAGCACTTTGTGTCTTTGTTTGTAACGTCAACATTAATTTTCTTGTGTTCATGAACTTGATCATATAATACATTTATCTGTGAATGTACACATTGAACATTACTCAGTGTAACATGTACTGAGATGAGGGGTGGGGGAGGAATGGGAAAAGTTCAGGATGATCACTAACAGGGCACATAGTTGGTCCTTGCAACTGTGTGCAATGTTGACACAGAAGCATTCTTTGGAAATAGACACAAAAAGCTGGAGTAACCCAGCGGGTCAGGCAGCATCTTTGGAGAAAATGAACAGGTGATGTTTCATGTCGAAACCCTTCATCAGACTGAGAGTCAGGGAGGAATGGGAAGGTACAGGACAAAGCAGAGCCTGCATCGATGACTTCAGGAAAGGTGGAGCCCACAATGGTTCATTGTTGGCTGGGGAAGGGGCGATAACAAAGGAATGCAAACGGTGAAATTAGCAAGGGGACTAAGGTGGTGGAGGAATGGAGAGAGAGGGAATGCAAGGGTTACGAAGTTAGAGAAATCAATATTGATGCCGCTGGGTTGTGGTTCTTTGGAAACTGGGAATAATTCATACCAACGTTTCTTTCGGATGATTAGACGTCCACTGTGGACTAAGACGCACATATAATGTGGATTATTTTAACCTATTTCATCATTGGATCAATCCGACTGCCCATTTTTGGGGGAAGTGAGCCCCTGATTCAATCTCATCCATTCCCATTCAGATGTCGTAGCTTAATGGGCACACTGTAATCTTTGAACAAATAAACTCACAGGATCAAACGGCCTTCTCCTGTGGTGCGGTTCTTTGTAAGTCAACATATTTGAATGAGAAATATATATACAATTTATATAGATATGTACACACACACACAAATATAAAGTGTCAGAAGATAGGGTTTTCACAAACAAACCTTTGATTAATGTTTAAAGAGCTACCAGGCATACAGTAAATACTTATGTTCTCATTGGATCCCTTGCTGTTCAATGATTAACTGATCCTCACTGGAGTCGATCAAGGTTACTGTTGTAAATTACATGGTTGAGTCATAGAACTGAACAAATACAGCAGCCAATTACATATTTAATGTTTATGTTATCATTACCGAGCCAAACTGGTGCAAGACACATGTGCTGGCAACTAAGACACAGCAATACTGTCACATGACAGATCTCAACACTTCATCTCAGCACATTTCATTATTCCACCACTGGCATTCTTCCTAAATTCCTCAATGCCAGGATTCAAACAACAACTTTCTTTTTATATAGCACTATTAATGTAGCAACTATCCTCATTGCCTCATAGAACTGATTATCAGTCGAACATTATTAAAAAAGACACAAAGTGCTGGAGTAACTCAGCATCTCTGGTGAACAGACTTTTACAATGGACGTCCAGTCCCTTTATACTTCTATTCCCCACCAGGACGGTCTCAAGCCCCTTTGGTTCCTCCTTGAACAGGGACACAATCAATTCCCCACTATTAACACTCTCCCCCGCTTGGCGGAACTTGTCCTGACCCGCAATGACTTCCTTTTTGACCTCTCCAACACCAGCATCAGCAGTTCTATGTATCAACATCGAACAAACTTTTGCAGCAAGTACAGTGATCGATATTAGATAAGAGATATGTTTTAAAGAACACTTTAACATGAGGGGAAGAAGGTGGAGGTGACTAGATTTAGCAAGCGAGTTCTGAAGTTTGGAGCATTAGGAGCTGAAGGCACAGCTACTAACTGTACATTAAATGAAGCCAGGAATGGTCAAGGGGCAAAAATAGGAAGAGCACTGTAGGGCTGGAAGTGTTAGAATGAAGGTGCATAGGGACAGTGGAGGGATTGGAATGAGAAATATAAACATGAGGAGCAGGCATTATAGAAATATAGAAAATAGATGCAGGAGTAGGGCATTTGGCCCTTCGAGCCAGCAACACCATTCAATATGATCATGGCTGATCATCCAAAATCAGTACCCCGTTCCTGCTTTCTCCCATATTCCTTGATTCCGCTCTATCTAACTCTCTCTTGAAAACATCCACTGCCTTCCACAGATTCACAACTCCGGGTGAAAAAGGTTTTCCTCATCTCAGTCCTAAATGGTCTACCCCTTATTCTAAAACAGTGACCCCTGGTTTTGGACTCCCCCAACATCGGGAACATTTTTCCTGCATCTAGCCTGTCCAATCCCTTAGGGTTTTTATATGTTTCCATAAGATCCCACCTCATCCTTCTAAATTCTAAATTTGTTCGTCAATGAGTAACAGGTGTTGAGATGTGGGAAGTGGACTTTAGCTGAGCTCAAATGGAAGGTGGAAGGAACAGATTAGGCAATGGGACGGCGTGGTTGAAGATCCAATCAGCAAGTAACTAATACGTTAGCATATCAGACTCCTTCGAGCATTCGGATTAATTTCTTCCCAAAGGTTTAAATATGATAACATCCAACAATATAGAAAAATATAATTCCCTCAATTGAATGAAGTGAGCTGCAAATTGTGACAATATCTTTCACCTACAGTTTCACTGGCAACTCAGTTCAACTATTACATGGCCTGTTATTCACAGGAAACATTTCAATTAAGAGACTGAACTGTCTGTAATTACTTGACAACTAAGAACACAGCCCAACTCCCTTTTGGGTACACCCTGTTTAATGTTTTAAGAAAGACTCGCATTTCTATAACCAAAATTATGCCTCACATGTTCATGTTGGAATCTTTTACCAAGATTCAATGCGTGAATGGAATTTTGGTTTTGAGGCTATTTTGAAAATGGCATCTCTGGAATTGCAACACTCCCTAGGTACTGTACTGTGAGCCAAGCTTGTATGTGTAGGTCACTTTTACGGGAAGTAACCTCACAAACATCTGACTGAGAGGCAGGAATACTAATGTGGAACACTATTGAAACCCTGGGAGCAGCCTGGATGGGAACAGAGATAATGCAGAACGTGTACGAAAGAACTGCAAATGTTGGTTTAAAGCGAAGATAGACACAAAATGCTGGAGTAAGTCAGCATATCTGCAGAGAAGGAATGGTTGACGTTTCAGAAGAAGGATCTCCACCCGAAAAGTCACCCATTCCTTATAACCATATAACAATTACAGCACGGAAACAGGCCATCGCGGCCCTTCTATGGTTATAAGGAATGGGTGACTTTTCGGGTGGAGACCCTTCTTCCAAAACGTCAACCATTCCTTCTCCCCTGAGATGCTGTCTGCCCCCGCTGAGTTACTCCAGCATTTAGTGTCTATAATGCAGTGTGTCGTGTGGACACGGTTGAGGATAATGAGCTAATAATTAGTTTAGGGTAATGGGTCTCCTTGATCTAATGAAGTAAATGTTATTGGCAGCTAATGGGGGTTGTTGTTTGGCTGGGTATCTGTGAATGAGGATAAAACAGTGACTCTGTTGGAAGTTCCAGCAGCAAATTAATGAACTCTCTCTTTTTAACGCAGAACTATGTCTGGAGGGAATCCATCTGATTATCTCAGTGCATTTTAGATGGAACAGTTTGTGGACAAAGGGAGACGAGGGGACGAATACAGCACAGTCGGAGTGAAGCAAAACTTTTAAATGCTCTCTCCTTTAGGTCTGATTTCATCACTTTCTGCCTCAGTTCAGCATTCTGCACTTATTACCCGAGAACTTAATGCAGGCGGCACAGTTTACAGAGCTGCTGCCTGACAACTCCAACGAGTTGGACTTAATCCTGACCCCTGATGCTGTCTGTGTGGAGTTTGCATGCTCTCCCGCGACTGGTGGGTTGCCAGCGGTGCTCCAGTTTCCTCCTACATTCCAATGAAGTGTGAGTGAATGGGTGAATTGACGACTCTAAGTTGTCCCTAGTACCTAAATGTTTGGTAGAATCTAGAGGGAGTTGGTGGGCATGTGTGGAGAAAGAAATTGGGATTAATCTAGCAATGATATGGGTGGATGTTTAGTGGTTGGCGCGGACTTGGGATGAAGATCTTATTTCCATGCCGCAATGTTCCATGACTCAGAAAACCCCTTGTTGATGTTGAAGCTCACAGTGCTGGCTACATGCTCTCAAATGTCAGCTTCTGGGAATCCTAGAATCTCATTATTATGCTCTCCTCATTTTTGAGCCTCTTTCGAATCACATACTCAGGATGAAAACATTCTAATCTTCTGGAAACAACTACTATGTGACATGAATCTTTAACATTTCTTTGTCTTTAGTCTGAACTGAGACCCAGCCTCTTGATGCAAATGATTCCACGGGACCATTTCAAAGAAGGGTGCCGCTGGTCCTCCCCAATATTCCTGCGCATTTTGATCCCTCAATTATCTTCAGTAAAATGGATTAGTTTTAGTCATGACTAAAATTGTCAGAGAAGATCGGGTTTCATTTCCTGATGGTGCCCACACTGCACAACACATGTGGGTTTTCAATTGCAATGTAACAACGATTAAACTCAAGTTCTGCACCTCAGATGGAGAACTGGCAGCAGCAATGACTGCCTCGCCAACAGTCTGTCTGTCCCTTCCTTCTTTGTTTTTTTTTTTAGTACGTGTTAATTGTATGTTTTAGTGTTCTTTAGCTTGTTTTATATGGGGGGGTTGGGGAAAACTTTATTTAATCTCTTACCTCGACAGGGATGCGATTTCTTTCCGTATCGTATCTCCGTCCTCACTGCGGCCTATCATCGAGAAGCTGGCGGCTTCTGCTGGGGAACGACTTTGGGAGCCCCAACCACGGGAGCCTGCGGACTTCGGGAGCACAAAGCCGCAACCGCCCCAACACGGGGGCTTGGATCGCCGGCTGCGGGAGCTTCGATCGCCCCGACTGCGGATGGTCCGACAGCCCCGAACGCGGGAGAATAAAGAGGAAGAAGATGGACTTTATTGCCTTCCATCATGGTGAGGAATCTGAGGAATCCGCTGTGGTGGATGTTTAAAGTAACTTTTATGTAGTTGTGTGTCTTGTTGCTTTTATTTAG
This sequence comes from Leucoraja erinaceus, assembly GCF_028641065.1. NCBI lineage: Eukaryota > Metazoa > Chordata > Chondrichthyes > Rajiformes > Rajidae > Leucoraja > Leucoraja erinaceus. Next base: position 13,166,061 of record NC_073409.1, read on the forward strand.
TATGGCTGTGTGGTAATTGGAGTTTCACGGTACCTTAATTGGTTCATGTGACAATAAACTGACCTTTGAACTGAAATGCCTCCAGAATCTGCTGTTCAGCAGTATCCTCAAAAAAACAAAAATATTTCTTGCTGCTGGGATTTGCTGAATCCTTAAGCACCATATGGGTTCAGGGCACAGTGCACTCCTTATCGCAGGGTTATGCTGACATTGAGTAGTTGATATGTTCCTGTTTTGCAACATACTGTAGCCAATGCATGCTGCTATTTTTAACATGAACCAATTTGTCATATTACCATTAAAGCGGAATTACAGTGGTGTAGTTGCTCCTTCCCCACTGCTATTGAAATGATCCTTCCGTAAGCTGGAGTGTAGTCCTGATCTCCCAAATTATCTCATTGCAAACCTTGCAGTTGTTTTAATCTGTGCTCTCTCTGTAACTGTAATGCTATAACACTGTCACACTACTGTATAGTCTGCCCGCTGGTATTATTCTCTTTGCTCTACCTGTTGTACTTGTGCAGGTGTCTGCTCCACTGCAAAATCTCCTCAAGGTATATCTGGTGTCAGTGGCGAAACGGCCAGGGTGTCAGCTTGCCCGATGGCAAGTGGGCCCCTGATGAAGTGGGCCCCCTTTATCTCCTGGCAACCAATATTTTTAGACCCAGTCCGACACTGTCTACTGTAGATTGGTTATTGCATGTGAACTAATCATAGTAGAAATAGCATCACTAACCCCACCTTACTGTATGCTTTATACTAACACTCACTTCCTACACTAGGCAGTCGTGGAAGCGGTAACAATGAACTAACAACTAACAACCTGCTGTACCACTACTATGTGTACAGATTAAAGATGACTTTGAACTCCAGACTGTGTAATCTATTTTATTTACACCTACTCCAACCAGAGTTCTGACTCCCTCTCCCCTGACTCTCAGTCTGAAGAAAAGGTCTCGATCCGACACGTCACGTATTTATTCCCTCCAGAGTTGCTGCCTGTCCCACTGAGTTACTCCAGCATTCTGTATCTATCTTTGGTGTCGTACTTGTGTAGGGTTTGATTGAACCCAAGTACAGTATGATTTGACTGGATAGCAAGCAAACAACATATTTCACTATATCTCAGTAAAAGTGACAAAAATAAACCAATACCAATACATTAATTCAAATCATGAAACCAAGGTAGGTCCGTTTTTGTCTCAAATAAAACACAAAGCGCTAGAGTAACTCAGCAGGCCAGGCAGCATCTGCGGAGGATATGGATAGCTGATGTTTCAGATTGGGACCCTTCTTCAGTCTGTGTTCTATTCAACATTCCAGCACCTGCAGTTTCTTGTGTCTCTGTCTCAACTCTGGTCTCTCGGGCTGCTTTGCCTCCGAGTAAGGAGACCCCTGTTGGCAATGAACCTTTCACCAGCTCTATGCTGTCACCATGCTCCACACCACACACACATGAAGGGCGTGGCATTCCCCTCCCCGGGAGTGTGTACACTTGGAGGAGGTTGGGTGGGAATTGCAGCCGAGAATTGGAGGTTCCTGACAGCTAACAAAGTACATTAGATCGAGCCAAATTTGGATAGGATTACAAGCAAATTCAGATTACATACCAGTGATAATTTTGAGCTTCCAACATAATTTTTTAAGATTTGAATCTTCTATTATGCCTTGCAAGTAATTATGTATACAATTATATACTTTTTACAATGGATTTATTGACTGGAGATATTTACTAGATTCATTATATCTGGCAAATGTTTCTTTATGGGTTACTTGTTTCATGAATACTGAATTTTAGTATTTCTGGATGATGAATATTTATATTAAGGATCTGCTACTGTGCATTTATTATCCTTTACAGAGTACAGTGTTTATATATTCTGTTGTGCTGCTGCAAGTAAGAATTTCATTGTTCTGTCTAGAACAAATGACAATAAAACACTCTTGACAATTGACCTGGCTTCACCAGTCTCGTGTACAAATTTACTGCCGTGTTCCCATTTTGGACAGTGATTACAGTTTCAAAGGACAGTACTGGCCATCAACAGCCTTGGGAAGACTGGGGGTGAAAGGTACCAGAAGAGAGGAGGAGTGTACATGCAGACATCATCACATGCAAAGTAACATTAGCAAATTTGCAGATGACACAACACTGGGGTGGCAGTGTGAACTGTGAGGAGGATGCCATGAGAATGCAGGGTGATTTGGATAGGTTGAGGGAGTGGGCAGATGCATGGCAGATAAAGTTTAATGCGGATAAACGTGAGGTTATCCACTTTGGTAACAAAAACAGGAATGCAGATTACTATCTAAATGGTGTTAAGTTGGGAAAAGGGGAAGTACAACGGGATCTGGGGGTCCTTGTTCATCAGTCTATGAAAGTAAGCATGCAGGTACAGCATGCTGGCAGTGAAGAAAGCGAATGGCATGTTGGCCTTTATAACAAGAGGAGTCAAATATAGGAGCAAGGAGGTCCTTCTGCAGTTGTACAGAGCCCTAGTGAGACCACACCTGGAGTATTGTGTGCAGTTTTGGTCCCCTAATTTGAGGAAGGACATTCTTGCTATTGAGGGAGTGCAGCATAGGTTTACAAGGTTAATTCCCAGGATGGCGGGACTGTCATATGCTGAGAGAATGGAGCAACTGGGCTTGTACACTCTGGAGTTTAGAAGGATGAGAGGATATCTCATTGAAACATATAAGATTGTTAAGGGTTTGGACAGGCTAGAGGCAGGAAACATGTTCCCAATGTCGGTGGAGTCCAGAACCAGGGGCCACAGTTTAAGAATAAAGAGCAAGCCATTTAGAACGGAGACGAGGAAACACTTTTTCTCACAGAGAGTTGCGAGTGTGGAATTTTCTGCCTCAGAAGGCGGTGGAGGCGGGTTCTCTGGATGTTTTCAAGAGAGAGCTAGATAGGGCTCTTAAAAATAGCAGAGTGAGGGGATATGGGGAGAAGCCAGGAACAGGGTACTGATTGGGGATGATCAGCCATGATCACATTAAATGGCGGTGCTGGCTCGAAGGGCCAAATGGCCTACTCCTGCACCTATTGTCTATTGTCTATTGTCAGGCATCATCACACATCTAGTCTGTTGATGATGGGTCTGAAACAGGTTCCCAGCCCAGTCACGGAACGTAGCCTGCCCTTTCCCTCAGGCACAGCTGCTGCCTGACCTGCTGAGTTACTTCCAACACTTAGTGTTTTGCTTTTGAAGATTGTACCAAGTTAGTTCCTGTCCACCTCCACTCTATTCAAATCATGCATTTTTTTAAACTCCAAGTATTTATGACTTCCATCCTTCACCGCTGCCTTTCCAAGCCCACACACACTTCCCTCCATTCTGAAGTGACCAAATGTCCTGAGGCCACTCTAGACCCTGGTTGTTCTCTTTTCCATGTTGTTTTTTCTTGAACAAATTCATTTCTCTGCAGCAAGAGACTGGACAATTAGATGCTGAATCTCCGGTTATTTCAAATGGCTTTGTGTGTTTTGTTTACCTAAAAAAAGCTCGCCTGGGGTAATATTCCATCTCCCTGTCCGTTGGCATAGAGCTCTTTTCAAATATACCTCACAGTCTGATTTACAACTGGCAGCACAAGGCCTGGGGTGCTTCCTGGAATTAGTTGTGGTGGGAGCTGGTTGTCATGAGGCAGACAAAGGCTTGTTTATTTAATTCTCATTTATATATTGATTTACTAACCACAAACAATGTTCTGACGAAGGAAGAGATGAGGCAAGAAGGAATAGAGAGCAAGAGAGAGAGAGAGAGGGCAATGCTGGTTTGGGGAGGGAGAGAGAGAGAGAAAGAGAGAGAGAGAGAGAGAGAGAGAGAGAGAGAGAGGGAAAGAGAGAGAGAGAGAGAAGAGAGAGAGAGAGAGAGAGAGATAGAGACAGAGAAGCAGAGATAGACAGGCAGAGAGAGAGAGAGAGAGAGAGAGAGACGGAGAGATGGAGGCAGAAACAGAGGTGGTCTCTTTCTGATGCACATTCCACCAAAGTTCATCCTGCCCTATTAGTCTGCAATGACAGGTCCAGAATGAACATTTAAATATTTCCAAATCAGGATGGGGTGTAACTTGGATCGGCCAATGACCAGATCAATCAATATTTCTCTCTCCATAAAAATAAGATCATGTGGCATAAGTAAGGAAATACTTTGGTTAAAAAAATGCACCTATAATCAAGTGAGGGGGGCGAATGCTGAGAGATAAAATATTTTCAAACGATTACACTAAACCCACCAAACACTTATATTACACAGCAGATGGAACACAGACTTGAACTGGAATTTCATTTGAGATTCAACGTTATCAGCATGCACTGATTTTACATTTGCTGCACATTTTACAGGCAATGTGTTGACCTCTGTGTTAATACAGGTCTGGGAGTGGGAATGAGCATTTGGCCTTTTGAACAGCGGTCAGCACTGAGCAGTTGCAATATTTCGTGCCGTGTGCCCAACATCAGCTGAAACCCGGTGAGTATTTCTCTCACTTGCTCCTCGTCAGAAGGCTGGTGGTTTGAATCCCACCAGGACAACAGCATACTATAGTGTAGGCCACTGATCAAGTTGTTGGGAATGGGATTGGTGCTGCATGGATTCTTGATGTGGATTCCTCGTGGATTCCAACTCCGGTTCCAGACATCCCAGTTCGGACCAAACCCGGACTATTGGTTCCGACATTCCCTCGTGGATTCTTGCTGGTTGCCATGGACGTGGTGGGCTGAAGGCGCTACTACCTGTGCTGTATGACTCTACCACTCTTCCACTCCACCACTGATGCCTAGAGTATATGTGCTGCCAACGTCTTTCAAATGTGATGCTGATCTGCTCTTAGTGGACACAAAGGCCCCAAAGTGCAATTTTAAAGAGTAGAAAAGGGGTTCTCCCAAGATTTCTTGGGCAATGTTTTCCTATATACATTGTTTATGGGAACTTGCCATGCATAATTTGATTGGAATACAGTGACGACAATTTAAGAAGTGCTTCATTGAATGTATTGCATTGTATAAAGCTAGATCCTCACTGTATCAGGCAAGGACTCACCGTGGCGGGTGGTGTTGCACTCTTGCAGGTTACACTTCTGGGTGTTTTCTGGCCAAGGCTCGTGGTCACATCGGCTACTGTCTTCCTCCGCCTGCCCCGTCACCATGTTGATGCACTTCACCAGACGCCGCTGTATCCCTCCGCCACAGGTCGCAGTGCACTGTTGTAGGACAGAAGCAGAGATCACAGTTCAGCCGCACCCGACTGTAATTCGGACAGAAGACCCACCCGACACTCACTCTCTCACAGTCCAATGCATCTAGCTTCAGTGGGCATCATCCACAATTGTACCAAATCGCCAAAGTGATTCTGCAAGGCACCTCCCAAAACTAACGATGGATAACCTCTACCACCAAGAAGAACGATGGTAGTCAGTACATGGGAACATCCTCATCTGCAGGTTCTCCTCCAACTCTAATCCCATTCTGACTTGGAACTATAGCACTCCTTCTTTTCATCATTGCTGGGTCTAAGTTCTGGGAATCTATCACTGTACTGATGCAGCTGGTAGAGCTGCTGCCGAACAGCGCCAGGGACCCGAGTTCAACCCTGACTTTGGGTGCTGTCTGTGTGGAGTTTGCACATTCCCTTGTAACCGCATGGGTTTCCTCCGGGTGCTCTGGTTTTCTCCCACGTCCCAAAGACATGCAGGTTTACAGGTTAGAAGGATCTCGACTCGAAACATCACACATTCCTTCTCTCCAGAGATGCTGCCTGTCCCGCTGAGTTACTCCAGCATTTGGTGTCTACCTTCGGTTTAAACCAGCATCGGTAGTTCTTTCCTACACAGGTTAATTGGTCTCTGTAAATTGCCCCTGGTGTGCAGGGAATGGATGTGAAAGTGTAATAAATGACATAGAACTAGTGTGAATGGGAGGTTGATGGTCAGTGTGGACTCGGTGGGCTAAAGGGCCTGTTTCCATGCTATATCTCCATACTAAACGAAAGACTGCACCTTCTCAAGGCCAAATAGGAATTGGCCATGAATTATGGCGTTGCAGGTCATGAGCATATATCACTAATGAATCACAATTATCCACGGGATCCCTGCAGATGTACTACTGTTCACAAACTACTGAGGTGGAGAAGGGTCAGCCAGGCCTCTTGGACACCGTTGAATCTGTACCGAAAAGGTTATCTCCACGGGTGTAGAGAAGGTGTGAGCTCACCAGTCCCCAGGAGCCCTTCATCCACTTGGTACAGGGCTGGACGTTGCACTCCCTGGTGTTGTTCATGCGCAACATCTCATCACAGTGGCCAAATTCTGGGCAGATGACCAGCCTCTCCTGTACTCCTCCATCACAGGCCGCTGAGCACTGCATGAAACAGAGCAAGCCTCAAATACTGAACTGTTCATCCGTAAATATAAAAACACGAATCTTTCACTTCAACATTTTCTTCAACCTGTGTCGTAATTCAGACCTCAGAAGCCCCTCCTGCTATGGCTCAAAGACATCTCCACTCTGCTATCTGTTCCCCCCTGTTATATTATCATTTCAATTATCAGTTTAATATTCTAGAGATCTGGGCTATTGATCCGGAGACAAGAGCTCATATCTGTTGCAGAATAAAAATTAAAACGGGAACTGGTTGCCAGTAAAATAAACATGGACCATATCTCTCTTGTGTAGGAATCGTCTGCTCTGGCATGGACGTACATCCAGGGCCACTGGACTTGAGATCAATTTGAGGTGGGCAAGAGCCGTCACTAACATCATTCACTTCTCTTCACTTGCTCAACCAAGGTGACATTTGGGGTCACATGTAGCCACAATGGATCTGGCAAATCTAGATGGATTTATTCCAGGAGACTTTGTCACATGTACATGCCACTACTAAATTCCTCCCACGGCTAACTGGAACATGTATAGACCCTTGCATGCAATGTCAGTCTTTCCTTCTTTCTGGTGACTTTTCTGGATTGTTAAATCCTAATATTCAAAGGGAATCAGGCCATTAAACGTTGGTTCATGTAGGAAGTTGGCTGCAAATGTAAGGGGTGTTGGGCATATGCAGGTCAAAGACGTGTTGCTTCTGGGGCTCTGTTCTGGTGCTGAGTTTGGAGAAGTGGAAGTGGGGGCAGCAATAGTGTCCAGATGTAGGGCGGTTCGAACCTCTGCGGCGGCCCTGGGTGGGAGCCCGGTGCTGCCGTGGTTGACAATAGGGGGAGCAATGGAATTGCTGAGATGGGAAGAGGGACCACAACAACCACCTGTTCATAGAGCGAGCGGGTGAGCAGAAAGTGGGCAATGGAGATCAGGGTCTTGGGTAGTAAATCACAGGGTCAACAGATTGGCCGATCAGGTTGGAGGTCAAGGTATGGTGAAGAACTGATGGCCCCAGCAAGCCCAGGGCATGAAAGGGTAATAAAGGACTTACTGTATACAATACAATAGAACTATTTATCCCAGGAAGTAAATTATCTTGTGGGTATCTCCCTCCAGAAGACCCGATTATTGTGGAATTGGTGAGCAATGGTCACACACAAGGCAACACGGTCCATACCCCCTGCAAAGGGAGTGTTGCTCAGGCTATAGTGTTATCTGGTTGCTCCTGATGTAGGGACGACCTAAAGGTTAACATCATGTTTAATTCCAGAGAAAGGATTTTCAAGTACTCAATGTTGAAGAGAAACAAATGATTAACATTTCTACATGTTAATAATTTCTTCAATCTTCTAGCGATGTTCCATTGTTCTCATTACCATGTATCTGTACACTGTGGACGGCTCGATTGTAATCATGTATTGTCTTTCCGCTGACTAGTTAGCACGCAACAAGAGCTTTTCACTGTACCTCTGTGCAATTGACTATAAACTAAAGTAAACAGATTGCAGTTTCTTGAAGATTAAACTAGTAGCGTGGATAGGGGAGAACCAGTGGATGTGGTGTATCTCGACTTCCAGAAGGCTTTCGACAAGGTCCCACATAAGAGATTAGTATACAAACTTAAAGCACACGGCATTGGGGGTTCAGTATTGATGTGGATAGAGAACTGGCTGGGAAACAGGAAGCAAAGAGTAGGAGTAAACGGGTCCTTTTCACAATGGCAGGCAGTGACTAGTGGGGTACCGCAAGGCTCAGTGCTGGGACCCCAGCTATTTACAATATATATTAATGATCTGGATGAGGGAATTGAAGGCAATATCTCCAAGTTTGCGGATGACACTAAGCTGGGGGGCAGTGTTAGCTGTGAGGAGGATGCTAGGAGACTGCAAGGTGACTTGGATAGGCTGGGTGAGTGGGCAAATGTTTGGCAGATGCAGTATAATGTGGATAAATGTGAGGTTATCCATTTTGGTGGCAAAAACGGGAAAGCAGACTATTATCTAAATGGTGGCCGATTGGGAAAGGGGGAGATGCAGCGAGACCTGGGTGTCATGGTACACCAGTCATTGAAGGTAGGCATGCAGGTGCAGCAGGCAGTAAAGAAAGCGAATGGTATGTTAGCTTTCATTGCAAAAGGATTTGAGTATAGGAGTAGGGAAGTACTACTGCAGTCGTACAGGGTCTTGGTGAGACCACACCTGGAGTATTGCGTACAGTTTTGGTCTCCAAATCTGAGGAAGGACATTATTGCCATAGAGGGAGTGCAGAGACGGTTCACCAGTCTGATTCCTTCTGTCAGGACTGTCTTATGAAGAAAGACTGGATAGACTTGGTGTATACTCTCTAGAATTTAGGAGATTGAGAGGGGATCTTATAGAAACTTACAAAATTCTTAAGGGGTTGTACAGGCTAGATGTAGGAAGATTGTTCCCGATGTTAGGGAAGCCCAGGACAAGGGGTCACAGCTTAAGGATAAGGGGGAAATCCTTTAAAACCGAGATGAGAAGAACTTTTTTCACACAGAGAGTGGTGAATCTCTGGAACTCTCTGCCACAGAGGGTAGTTGAGGCCAGTTCATTGGCTATATTTAAGAGGGAGTTAGATGTGGCCCTTGTGGCTAAGGTGATCAGGGGGTATGGAGAGAAGGCAGGTACGGGATACTGAGTTGGATGATCAGTCATGATCATATTGAATGGCGGTGCAGGCTCGAAGGGTCGAATGGCCTACTCCTGCACCTAATTTCTGTTTCTATGTCTATGTTTCTAAAACTTAATTCCTAGGATAATCCTGGAAGTCTGGCATCCCCGAAAGATACAGTCAATTATTTTTCACAAATTCTGATCTCACGCTGCCTGTCTTTGTCCCGAAAAGACCCCTTTGATGTTGACTTACCTCTCCCCATGATGACATGTACCAGTTCATGCAAAGCTTGGAGTTGCACGCGAGGCTGGTTGGGGGCTTGTGGAGGACGGGCTGGCAGTGGAAGGGTCGCAGGGGTCTTCTGTCCCTGGTGTCAATACACAGGACGTCTCGCATCTTCACCCCACCCCCACAGTTCTTCGAGCACTGAGGGAACCAATGGAAGGTGTGTCAGCGTGCACATCATAGTTAAAGCTGTGAGCATTGGAATCATCTCTGAAAGGTTTGTAGCTGGATTTAGTATAAATTTAGTATTAAAAATATTTATAATTTTATAAATTTAGTATATTTTTAGTACAAAAGCTTTGTAGCTGGATTTAGACCAAATGATACTGGTTTGTAAACTATACTAGTTTACCCAAGATCTCCCCAATTTAAAAAAAAAAATCAAACTCGTGGTAAGTACATAGAATGTACGTAGCAGGTACATCGGAGCTCAGGACGTCTCTTAGCAGCTCGTAACGTTAATGGCAGGTACTCGTGAAACACGGTGAGCTCGTGAAGTTTTTTCAACAGTGTGGAGAGTGTCTACGAGAGTCCCCAAGTACCTACAAACGGCTATTACCGTGTTCCGAGTTCGAATCAAGGGAAACTCGGGAGAACTCTTGAATTATCTCGTACAGTGGGTCAGGCCCTTAAGGGTCTATTCTCCCATCTGTGCCAGCACTCTCTGAAAGTGCTCTCCAGTTCATCCCACTTCCCTTCACAAGTCTTTGTCTAGTTCCTGTATGGAAGACAGTCTTGAATTTGTTTTATCAGTGCCTTTCCGCTGCACAGATCAAGGAGTAACATCTTCTATCTAATGTTGCTCATATTCCTGTTACCAGTGCAAACCATTGGCAGAAACAGGTTTTCATTTATTCACTCCAACTTTCTTAACAGAAGTGGAGAAGAGGATTCCGCTTGCTCGTATGTGATTGTGGATTAGTGCAGTGGATGGTTTATGGACAAATTTTCCTAACTGTCAGGTTTTTCACAATATCTCGGTGCATGTGGCAATAATAAATACCAATACTAAGGATTTTTAGCACAACTGTTGATGTTACAGTGCAGTGGAATAAAAAATAAATCATTAGAAATAGCTAAGCACAATGGCTCACAATAGCTCATAGTTTGCTCCCGTTTGCTTCAAGGCTGCCTCGAAGAGGGCTGGCTGCAGCAATTCCTGTGACACGAATATCATCTTTCCTGATACCAGGTTCTCTTGGGAATATCCAACATTCTCACCCATCAGTTAAAGATTTCACAAAGATTACAATGCAGGAAGTTTAAAAGAAACATTATTTTTTTCTCTGTTTCCAGAGAATGATACACAAGTTGCAATAAACAAACCAACATTAAAGTAGAAATGCGTAGGAAGGAACTGCAGATGGTGATTTACATTGAAGATAGACACAAAATGGTGGAATAACTCAGCGGGTCAAGCAGCATCTTTGGAGAAAAGGAATAGGTGATGTTTCGGTTCAAGACCCTCCTCAAACTGGCTCTGAAAAAGGGTCTCGACCTGAAACATCACCTTCTTTTCTCCAGAGATGCTGCCTGACCAGCTTAGTTACTCCAGCATTTGGTGTCTATTCAAAGTAGAAATTACAGTGGCAGAACAAACACTGTACAAATTAAAGTGCAACTTGATTTTATTGCTTTAAAACACGTGGACCTATGAATAAGGCTGACGATCCACAGAGAGATGATATTATTTTTTCATGGCAGGGAAGTTGCTGAGCACTGTTGCTATCGAACAGCGTTAGAACACACCCTTTAACAGAACATAACATTTACAGGTACACAAAATCGCTGGAGAAACTCAGCGGGTGCAGCAGCATCTAAGGAGCGAAGGAAATGGGCAATGTTTCGGGCCGAAACTCTTGGGCACGAAACGTTACCCATTTCCTTCGCTCCATAGATGCTGCTGCACCCGCTGAGTTTCTCCAGCATTTTTGTGTACCTTCGATTTTCCAGCATCTGCAGTTCCTTCTGAAACATGATATTTACAGGGTTTTTTTAGTTAAATACCTGAAGGTTTCACAGATTGTGGATTAAAATGGTTGCAAAGTGTGCTCCATGTGGCACCATCTAATAGATCTCAGCACTAACTGTACCTGTGGCCACTCCAGAAATTGCTGAAAGATTGCTTTCGCTGTCACCAGGATCATTAATTCACTGTAAACTCTCTGAATATTTCTACACTATTGCATTCAGAATGCAAGTTCATTATTGTTTTAAAACTGAAAACTCAATGAACTAATCTAGCAGCCTATCCCAGAGGAAGCATAACACTGTTTTTATTCAGTGCTGACAGAGCTGTCATGAAATACCTCACAGCCCCCCCCGAGGCAGGATACTGGAGGTGATTCAGGGAAGTCAGCGGTTTACCTTGCTCCAGTTGCCGACACGCCATGCTGAGCAGGGACGGATGTAGCATCTCCGGGCTGGGACTGGCCGCTTGGTGCTGTCGCAGTCGTCGTCGGAACCAGAGCTACACTGCACCGTTCTCCATATCGCCCCCAGACCACATGTGGTGGAACACTGCACAGCACAATGAAACAATGACATGGACTCCAGGCAAATGGAGCAATTCTCAACTTTTTCCAATTTTCACTTTTCTGATGTAAGGTGCACGGCAATTAATTTCCACAAAGCAAGAACCCACTAACACCAATGTGATGACTGCCTGAAAATGTTTACTGTCGTGCAATGAAGTGTGGATAATGGATGAGACACTGGGAAGAACTCCCCTCCTGTCCTTCAAATCAGTATTGTGATTGTAGGGAGACAAAAATGCTGGAGAAACTCAGCGGGTGCGGCAGCATCTATGGCTAGAAAGGTAGTACAAAAGATAGCTAAAATGTTGGCAGATGACACCACAATTGGTGGTATAGTGGACAGTAAAGTCGAAGATTACAACTTCTAGAACTTGGAAATTGGGCCAAAGATAGACAAGTGGAATTTAACTTGGACAAGTGTAAAATGTTGTGAAGTTAAACCAGAGCAGGGCTTACACAGTCAGTGGGGAGGCCCAGTAGAACAGAGAGACTTTGTATAAGTACATAGCTCCATGAAAGTGGTAACACAGGTAGATAGGCATTTGACATAGATTTAACATGAAGAGGCTTTTGGCACACTTTCATCAGTCAGAACATTGAATACAAGAGTTGGGTACAATGTCATGTTTCTGCTCTACAAGACACCAGTGAAACCACATTTGGAATATTGTGAGCAGTTCTCATCGCTTTGTTATAGGAAGTAATAATTGCAGAAGATAGGTGCAGAAAAAGTGCACAAGGATGGTGCTGGGACTGAAGGGCCTGAGATTTTTATTTGGGGGTTCAGATTCCAGCACTTGCAATCTCTGTGTCTTTATCTATATTGTAAGTTAGAGGACATAAGGTATGTCATGAAAGCAGGTGGCAGAGTTAGAGGACAGTTCAATCTGATCTCAGTGAACGATGGGATAGGATGGAAGGGCTGAATGGCTACTTGTTATTACATTCCTTATTCCCTGACATTAAAGAAATGTTTTAGAAGATTGCTTCCACATGAGTTAACACCCAGGACTTGCCTCACTCCAGTTTCCAACCACCCAGTAGGCGAGTGATTCCAGGTTTGCTTCGGGGACTGTGTTGGTGGCTGCTTCCTTCACGGAGATGGCTGGAGTTGCCTGACGATCCAGCATTGTCCTTGGAGATGGGATGTGCCTGGAACGACCTGGAAGATGGAATCCAGGGACTGGCACTGGCCTATTCACCACCACATCGCTCAGGGAACCGTTCTTGATACCTGCATCAGCATCTTTTGCATCAATGTTACCAGGTTCAGCTTTGTGTTCCTCGGATTCGTCTCCAGTGCTAGACCCTGGGAGATCAGTTCTTGAGTTGATGCTGGGCCAAAGTGGTGTTGAAACCTGCTGCAATGGCATCAAGTCATTGTTCCAGGCAGGAGAGCCCAGGAGCACAGTGCCACCTGCCTCTGTAGCATCATTTGCTAATATCTGCTGTGTACTTGCATCTGAGGCGGGGCTTCCTGAGGCTGTTACTGGCAAGTGAGGACTAGGGACAGTGCCAGCAGGAGAGGTAGCGGTTCTGGGGGAGATGGCTTCTATTGTCGTTGGTGGCGAGGTATCTACTGGCTCTGTCCTCTCTTGGTGTACATGCACTGGTAATGGAGACGTGGAATCTAAAGGCACCATATGAACAAACAAACGGCTGGAAGATGTTGCATGAATTGAGTGCAAATTGTCCTTCTGGTTCCCCTTGGCAGCAGCTTGCGATGGAGAGTCCAGTTCTGGCAGCAATGCAGTAGTTGCAGGAGGTACTCCCACTGCTGGTGGTTGACTTGCTTCAGGTGACAACAATGCTGCAGACGTGGTCGTAACTGGTGTGAAGATTATCTCAGCCTCTGTCAAAGAAGGATCATGCTGAAAGTGCACATTTGTTCCGTCAGTGCTATAGTCAGACACACCAGGTGCAAATGTATCTCCTGGAGAGGTTTCAACCTTTCCCGGGAATCCCAAAGAACCATTTGACAAGCTTGGCCTGGTGTATCCTTGCCACATTGGCCAATGTATCTCTTCTGAAGGAGGATTGTCATTTGCATCGGGAACGGGAGGTGTGAGAATTGCACTGCTGGTAACAGAAGTGACGTCTCCCCAGTAGTTCATGGTAGCAACTGGAGTCTCAGCTTTGCCCTCTTGCTGTGTGGAGAAACTGTGATCAACAGTTAGTTTCTCTCTACTGCTGACTGTCACACTTAGAATCTCAGGTTCACCCTTCTCAGCTCCTTCCTCATCTTCCGCTGAGTTTGCCTTTCTGCCATCCATGGTCTCCTTCAATCGCACCTTTCCTTCTCGTTCATCAGAATCTGAAGACTGTCCAAAACCATCAGCGTGTTGATCGTAGTGACTGCCCAGCTCAGTACTGCTGCCGTTACGATCACTCCGGTTGTGGTCCTCAGTGTTTGGGTCTTTTGCCCGATGCTTTTCCTTCCATTTGGGTTCACTTGTGGCTGAAGCACTGGGAATGTTTATACGAAGTGAAGATGAAGGGAAGAGTGATGTTGAGGAGTTGTGATAATAAGCGGTCCGCGTTGTTACTGTGTCAAGAACCGTTCCCTGATCGTCACTCAGTGAAGAACCAGGATAAATAACCTCCTTAAGGTCATGTGTTGTGGTATTTTGGACAGGAAGCAATTCGTCTTCTTCGTACAGTTCTTTAACGCCATCTTCACTACCGGTGTACAATCTACTAGGTGTGGCCTGTGTAACCCTGAGATTATCAGCAGCATATTCTTCATTATGCGGAATATCCACTGAGTTTGCTTTTGAGGTAGCAGTTGTGATCTGATTATTATTTATCTCCAATTCCTCATGATTGTTTCCCACTGGCTCCAAAGGAATGTTTTCCCATGCATCGGGTCCCGGCCGTTCAACAGAGGTCCTATCCTCACTTTGATCAGGTTCTTCCGCCCAAACATTGTTTAAGATGTTATTAGTTTCCAAATGTTCTTCTTCATGTTCCATGTTCCCTTCCATAGTCTCCTCTTCACTAAAATGCAGTTCGTCTTCCGGATCATAGTCAAGATCTTCATGGAAGTTGATGAAGTTATAATCGTAATAGAAATCATCCACAAATACATTTGGTTTTGATTCTTCAGTCTTGCTGGTCTCAAGGGTGAAATCATCTTCAATGATGTGGTTGGTTATCTTGTTACCTTCAGGGGGCAGTGGCTGTGGAGTCTGTGCATTGATATGGGAAGGATAGGGATTGGGAATGTGAGCTATTAAATTGGAATTTTCCTCTTGGTTTGTAGCACCAGGGCCAAAGTTCAGATTGAAGCCCACTTCATTGTTCAGCTCCTTGCTGGAAGCTCCACTTCCTGACCAGTCATGCAGTGTGAATCCTGGCCAGAGCACAGGGCAAGGCTTCAAGTGGCAGGGTCTATTGGCGGCCGGCTTCATCTCAGGACTGCAAGTCATGTTGGTATTGTTCAGACACACCACGTTGCGTACATGCACACCTTCCCCACAGGTCACCGAGCACTGCAGAAACAAAGACAAAAACTGAAACTTAAAATCTCCCACAATAATATCTCAAATGTGTTCACATTAAATCAACACAAAGTTCATCTTTAGCCAGTGATTGGATGTTGGGAACATCACTAGACTGGGCTTGATCAGCGTCTGAAGGTAGTGGACATGCTCAGAACGTGCAATCGCAAATTATACTGAAAATAAGATAATTTCACTCCTGTAGTACCTTTCTCTTGCTTTTTAGGGCAGCCCAAAATATCCAGTCAAATACTTTTGAAGTGTGGTCACTGTTGTAACATAGGAAATGTGCTGCCAAGTTAGTGGATATATTTAAAGCAGAGATAGATAGATTTTTGATTAGTACAGGTGTCAAAGGTTATGGGGAGAAGGCAGGAGAATGGAGTGAGAAGGAAGAGATAGATCAGCCTTGATTGAATGGCGGAGTAGACTTGATGGGCCGAATGGATTAATTCTACTCCTATCACTTATAAATCTTTTTTGCACCCTTTCCAGTTCCATGATATTCTTCCAACGGCAGAATGACCAGTTGTGATTCTGATTCATTTATAACAGAATATGCCGTTACATGCCGTTTGTAGTTTGTTTGGTTGTTTGGTTGTTTGTCGTTTTGCACAAAGTCCGCGAGCATTGCCACTTTCCATTTCACTGCACATCTCGTATGTGTATGTGACGAATAAACTTGACTTGACTTGACTTTTGCAGTACACCATAAGTGGGCTTGTACAGTTGCATGACCCCCCACTTCTCTACACAATACCCGGACCAGGGAATGCAAGCAAGCTAAATGCATACTTGATTCAAGCAGTCCACCTTTACTGCCATTTACACGGAATTATGTACTTGCACTCGTGAATCTCTCAGTACTGCAACACTTCACAGGGCCTTACTATTTACTGTGTAAGTCCTGCCATGGTTTGTCTTATCAAAATTCAACAGCTTGCATTTATCTGAATTAAACTCTGGCCAGATGCCATTCCTTGGCCCACATGCCCAGTAGAGCTAGATAACATTGTAATCTTCAATATCCTTCGACACTGCCTGCAATTCCACCAGAGAGAACTCCCTGACCATTATGACACGTTCTGCTCCGTGGAACCCCTCAGCCTGAAGCTGAGTAATGGCAGAGTTAGACCAGTGTATCCGTTCCTTATTCCATCCCTTGTGTGCTTATGGGGGTCTCTGGATAGCATGGAGTCCAAGAATGACACTTTCTGTGATCTGATTAAAATGTTGCAGTAATGAACTAGTTCAAATATTAGTGCAATAATCCAAACACCCAGTTTCGAGTTCAATTAAAAAATCTGACAGTCTCATTCATATCCCTTTAGGCAGGATGACCCCCTGTTCTTCCCTGGCCAAGGTCTATGTGTGACTCCAGACCCCACACCTACATAACTGACCAGTTGTCTATAATGGCCGTACATGCACTAAAGCGGTTCAAGGAATAAACAGCCCACGACCCACTTCTCCATGGTAACTGTCAATGACCTTGTTAGCGATGCCCAGATCCCAGGAATGAACCAAAGCAATTAGCAAAAAAATGGCAGTGACAGGGCATTAAAGCGACCATTCCTTTTGTATTGATGTTGAACAAAGAACAGTACAGCACAACGACAGGCCTTTGAACCCGTAATGTTTGTGCCGAACATGATGTCAAGTTAAAGTGATCTCATCTGCCTATACACGATCCATATCTTTCTATTCCCTGCAGTTCCATGTGCCAATCGAAAAGCTTCTTAAACTCCACTGTTGTATCTGTCCCCATCACCACCCCTGGTGAAGCAACAAATGCTTTTCATTGTACCTCGGTACACGTGACAATAAACTCAACTGAACTGAATTGCATTCCAGGTCCCCACCTGTGTAAAGTTCAATGATTTATTTTAAAGAGTTAACCTGACATTAAGGCTGGTCTTTATGAAAGAGCTTCTCATGCTTCACAAGCACAGCGTTTATATAGATGTGACTGGACAAAGATTAAGGGGAACCTCAGCGAGATGAAGCTGATACCTGGTGAATTACTGGAGACATTGACATTGATTTGTTGATCTAATCAATGCTGGTCACGCATTGCCTAAGTTTTTATAATGCAGTCTCCTGCCGGCTCTGGCAATTAACCTTTGACCGTCTCACCTCTGACCAGATGCCCATGCTCCAGTGTGAGGGGCAGGGTATCTCTGTGTTGCAAGGGCTGCTGTCCTCGGGCCTGGGCATATGTTGGCAGTCGGCGGCTTGCAGAGCCCGTTGCTCGTCCAGGCCCACGCTCTGGATGCACAGGGTTGTCCTCCTCATCGTCCCCGCTTCACCACAAGACGTGGAGCAGCCTTGCCACTCTCCGACCCACCACCTGAGAGAAAGAAGACAGGAGTCAGAGAAGGAACCAGCTCCTGACAAAAACACCTACCCTCACTTCTGGCCGTTGTCAGGAGTTGAAATGAGAACTCCTGAAAGTGGAGCCGTTGCAGTCCTGTATGAGCGTAGAAAGCTAACGTTCATAATGAAGTTATGAGCAGTTTCTGAAACGCCAGGTTCCCTGGGGCAGTTACCCACCTGGCCGGGCAGGGCTCTGGGTGGCAGCTCCGTTGCCGGTCATCAGGGCGAGTCAGCAGGTCGCAGTACTGTTCTTCCACAATCCCTGCAATCTTCTCCAGACAATGCACGATCTGTCTCTGAACACCTGGGAGCAACGCAATAAACAAGGTCAATCCTGTGGCTTGCAATCCTGACATCATTGGTCTTACCCTGCTGAGAACCGCCTACTGCCAACCACAGGACTCCGCAACAATCCGCGCTGAATGTTACCGGCAATTCACAACATGATTTACTTTCGATTAGCTATCAATGGAAAAGCAAGACAGGGATGCAGTTTGTCCTTCCTTTTTCCAGTAGGGACCATGTCTAGGCTGTGTAGGTTGGGAGGCCCAGTTGCAAGCTCTTTTTGGTGTATCTATAATTTCCAAGCACCCATTCTCTTGCTACTGAAGGTAAACAGTGCTGGTCTAACAGCGGATCAGGCAGCTTCACTGGAGAAAAAGGATGAGTGACATTTCAATCTTCTTCAGACTCATCATTTCCACTGAAATCATTTCATCCTCTTGGAAACGCCCTTTGTGCCCACCAAGTGCACGCCGACCATCGAACACCCATTTACACTTGTTCTATGTTATCGCACAAGGCGCAATTTACAAAGGTCAATTAACCTACAAACCTGTACGTCTTTGGGATGTGGGAGGAAACCAGAGCACCCAGAGGAAAACCACACTGTCACAGGGAGAACAGTGTCAGGGTCGAACCTGAGTGCCTGGCACTGTGAGGCTGTGCAGTAATTTCCACGGTCAGTGACATTCTCCGTAGCTATAACGTTTTCTCTGTAGCTCTAACTTGCTCTGTAGTTTTACACTGTACTATATTCCGCACTCTGCTATTTTTCTCCTTTTACTATCTGTTGCACTTGTGTGTGGCTCACTTGTACTCATGTTTGGTGTGATTTCACAGGATCGCACGCAAATAAAGTTTTTCACAGTATCTTGGTACACGTGACAATAATAAACCAATGTCAATGGGAAAAGGACGAGGAACAAACTATTTGGCGACCGATTGGATTAACCCTGATAATGCTTTATTATTGAAAAATTACAATTAATGTCAATGGCTCTTATTACTTTTTTTCTCCTGGGTTTAGGTTCAAGTTGTCTTACAGTGATTACATTTTCCATTCACGGAGAGTCCAAGCCAATTTGGTGGTGTGGTGATCCTAGATGTGCCCCGTTCTGAGCACATGTGCACTTTGTGTCAGATGTCAAGTTTATGTGAATGGACATTGTAAAGACATGTAGGAGACACAAGTGCCTGCAGGTGCTGGAACCTCGAGTCAAAAAAAAACAACTACTGGAAGAACTCAGTGGACCAGTCTGAAGAAGGGTCCTGATCCAAAACGTCATTTTTCCTCCACAGATTTTCCACCACAGTTGCTGCCTGAGTTCCTCCTGCAGTTTGTTTATTTGTGAAGAAACAAAGGAGGTGGTTTGGAGAGCCTAAACTTTGGGGCCTGGGCATATTCTAAATCCAAATTTGTATTTCCTTTCCACTCAAATATATGAGAACCAGCTCTGAAAGATAGCGCATCAAACAAAAACCCTTCATCCCAGAACTTACACGCTCCCAGCCTGGTGTAGAGACAAACAGCAGGCGTGCAATTACCAGCTACAAGGAAACATTAAACTGGCCCGAGACACAGCACACCAACCTTAGTGTAGTTCAGATGAATTTTGAGAGAGATGACCTGAATGTGAATTGGATATTCATGGAGTGTTTTGACATGGCACAGCCAAACTAATTAAACACTGCCAAGAGTTATAGAAAAGGAAGAGTTCCTGTCCCTTAAGCTTAATTCATCACCTGGCTAAGGTTTCATCTCCACCCTGGAGTCTCCCCAAATGGGACAGGAAGCCCCACTTATTGCTACAAGCATTTGCGTGCCTTAATGTGCTGCCCTGGCATCTGCTGCCCTTCCCTGTTGTAGCAAAAGGTCACAGACTGGATAGGAGATGCAATGAATGTTGCAGAGTAGAACGACTTTCATTATCATTAAAATGTACAACGACCTTGGGCAACAATGCACTGGGATGGTGGTGAGAGGTTGGCTCTCCCGATTAGAACAATGTTCATAAGTTCATAACTTCTAGGATCAGTATTAGGACATTTGGCTCATCAAGTCTACTCCGCCGTTCAATCACAGCTGATCTATCTTTCCCTCTCAACCCCATTCTCCTGCCTTCTCCGCATAACTCCAGTGTCTCAGGACAAGAGTTGGGTCTAAGAAATGCCTCTACGGAAGGGTTTGGGAATCGTTGGACCTGCTCCCCAGAGTGTGGTGGAAGCTCCACTAGTAAGTATACTCCAGACCAAGATCTGAAGACCTTTGGCTACTGAAGAAATCAAGGGATATGAGGATGTGGTGGGATGATGGGGATTGAGGATAACCTTAAATAGAGGAACAGGTGGAAGGGCTGAATAAACAGATCCCTGTCATCATGTCCTTCAGTGGTGCAGTCAACTGCAGGTGAGGACCATTCTCTGCTGGGTGTGTGCAGCGTTGATGAGTTTGTCTGAAGTGGCCAAGGGATGCTGCATTACACAGCGGAACATCAGAGAAGAGGGTGAATCCAATGAGGAGTGTGAATGAGGGGGACGGAATGCTCAAATCAGACTCTCCCCAAACAAGAACAAAGCAAACAATGACGGAACAACTAAGTGCTCCTTAGACATCAAACGCCTTTGAGTTCCTTCATTTGAAACGGCGAGATCGTGAATTACAATTCCATCAATACACCCACTGTTGTCTACACAATGCCCGGATTGTGTATGGAAAATTAGAATTCCACAGGCTCCTTTCTCTCAGATCCTAATGTTAACTGATCCAAAGATCTGTGCCTCTCACATGCTGTTGGTCTTGCAGGATCTGTCTATAACTGTAAAGGTCAAAGTTTGAAGTGCAGAAGGCATGCGGACTAGGTATTATCAGAGGTTGTGTATTGAAGTCATATTTGAACTGTACAAATTACAGCCGTTCCCCCACCCCCACTCTGATCCATTCTCTGTGGTTATCATTTACATTAGTATGCAGTAAATTGAAGAAATTCCATCATGTGTGACCCGTGAACTATGCAAACTCAATAAAGAAAGACCCCGGAGCAGAATTTGATTGATGCATTTGCAAAAGGAATCTGGCAGCAGATATCAAAGATGCCTGAAACTAGTTACTGGCCTCCAGAGTAATAGGACAGAAAGTTTAAAGAGGGATAAGAATCATGCAAAATGAGGACCGATTTGAGAAGAGGGGTGGTGAACACTGAAGTAAAGCTGTTACATTTGAATGCAGGCAGTATATGGAACAAGGTGAATGAGTTTGTAGCACAGTTAGAAATTGGTAGGTACGACGTTGTGTGTGTCACACAGACATGGCTGAAAAGAGAATCAGAGCTGGGAGTTGAACATCCAACATTGTATCGAAAAGACAGGCAGGTATCTGGTAAATGTTACTCCGCTGTTCAAGAAGGGAGCGAGGCCCCAGAGGGGTAACTATAGGCAACCATGGTAAGATTTTAGAGTCCATTATTCACGCCTCTCATAATCTTGTACACTCCTTGTAGGTCACCACTCAGCACTCCAAGGAAAACAAACACAGCCTATCAAATCTTTCCCATAACTAAAGTTCTCTGATCCATTCAGGTTTATCTCCTTTGCGTTCCCGCAGAGGCCACCACATTCTAGAGTGTGGTGACCAGAACTGCACGCAATACTCCAAGTGCAGCCTCATCAGTGCTTTGTAAATTGTAACATAACGTCCAAACTATTACATTCTCTGCCCCAAGCCATGAAGGCAGGTACACCACATTCCTTCTTTACCAGAGTATCACTGCACCATCCTAGGTCTCGATCCTCATGCTTCAAGTGATTGGGTTACTACTGGATAGAAAACCAACAGAGGAGGAACAATGGCCAGAGTAACCACATTAGAATTCCCAATATCTACACGCACCATTATTCATTATTATATTGATGCCTGTGTTATGATTATCATTCTAACTCCCACTAACTGTAACATGTAGCACAATGCTGAGAAATGACTTTGATCTTGAAAGCAACAAAGCCACAGTTTTGGCTCGTGGTCTTGGGAGGATATGCACCAATAAACAAGTTGAACATAACAGGGTAACATGTCCACAGACTTATCAAAGGTTCAGAATCAGTCACAAAGTTGGCAGCAAGTCACGTATTTAGATATTTGTAACCATTATTGTGGAAGGGACAGGGTATAATTGTAAGGAAATGTTGTAGAATTTTACAAAGCAATGGTTAGACCGTGTTTGATATAATGAGTACAGATTAGTCTCCTTATTTAAGGAGCATATGCTGACCCTGGTGGCAGTTCAAACAAGATTCACTAGATTAATTTCAGATATGAAGGGAAACAATATGGGAAATAATTAAGCATCTTAGAAAGATGAGAGTGACCTAACTGAGTCATGGCGGTTGGTAGGCTAGATGCTGATTAGATGTTCCTTGCAAGAATTTAATTGTTTCATTTCAGTGCATATGACAATCAAACACTCTTGATTCTTGTGGTGGAACCTCTAGAGCTGTAGATCATTCTCTCAGGATTATGGCCCAAACAGTTACGACTGAAGTGAGGAGGAATTTCTTTCTTTGACGGAAAGTGAATCTAGAACCCAGAAAGCTGCGGATATTCAGGCTGAAGTACATTTTAGGGGTTTCAATATTTAGGGCAGGAAGGTGCAGCTGAGGGCAACATTCAAATCAACATCTTCCCAAATGGTGGACGTGTCTTAAGGGAGGTGTCTCAAGGGAAGTATGGCCCCCCCTCCTATTCCAATTACTTATGTTTTGTGCCAGGACAACTGACCAAAAGTTTGGTCATAGATGTAAGTTGTAAAATGCAACTCAATAGAGCAAAGTGCATTCATAAAACACGGAGGTGAACAGAGGGAATTTCAGAGCTCTGGACCCAATGGGCTAAAGCCATTCAGCAGTGACGAACATTCGCAGAGGTTAATTTTGGGGGATGACCAGGAACGAGAATTGGAAGAGTGCAGAGATTTTGGAGGGTTGTATGGGTGGGAGGAGATTTCGTAGCCAGTGAACGAAAACAATATGTATAGACTCTGGTGATGGGCATATGGGACACTAGGAGTTAGGATACAGAGAACATCTGTGTTTGGTTTATAACAGTCGGCATTAGGAAATAATAGGGAGTTAATATCTCGCCAAAGTTTGAAATGATCATTCCTCTTTCCAAATAAAATGTAGGGGGACTAATATTTGGACTTAGTGTGGCTGGCTCAGACACCCACAGCTCAATTCTCAGCTGATTATCAGGCATGCCAAGAAATGAGAGCTGATAAAGTTCAGATTGCCTCCTGTCGACAGGACCATTGCGGTTCGCAGGGGTTGTCCTCTGCTGGCTTCCCAATCACCTCATTCAATCCCTTGCCAACTCTGAACTGCTAGTAATCTGCTGTCCAACATCTCCCAGATACACATTCTAAACACACACACCCATAGATACCTACATATAAAAACAAATGCACACACACATATACATGCGTGCACACACGGACGGACACACACGCACGCACACTCTTAATGATATACACGCACATTAAATCATCGCTGAGCTTCCAACAGTGCCTGCCAACTTTCAATTCAAGCCGGGACCAGACCCATGGAAGTCAGAATTCTCCCTCCCAACACTCTCATGAACTTTCAGTTTGGCTGCTTTCCCAAATATGAATAA
Organism: Leucoraja erinaceus; assembly: GCF_028641065.1. NCBI lineage: Eukaryota > Metazoa > Chordata > Chondrichthyes > Rajiformes > Rajidae > Leucoraja > Leucoraja erinaceus. The sequence goes on from NC_073409.1 coordinate 13,189,722, forward strand.
AAGAAGCTAACTCTGGGTCACAGTGTTGGAAGCTGCAGCTCACAGTGAGGTTTATGCTCAGTTCAATGGAAATTTAAGGTGGATGTTGAGCTGGATAAATCACTGCTCTGGGAAGGATATCCTCACAGTTGGTGCGCTCATGCTATCTAGCTGTGAACAATAAAAGAGTTCAAAGATATTCCCTTGGACAGAGAATTCCAGAGGACAGTGGGTACTGACTGGAACAGCTCTAACTGATGGCACAGCCGGAGTGGAATGAAAACACTTAAATTCCTACAACATCTTTCAGATGCTCAGCTCATCCTAAAGTGTCTTACAGTAAAATAAATACCCTTGAGGTGTAGTTAGTTGGTTGGTTAATTGGCCACTGTTAATTGGTCCGAGAGTGGTTTTGATATTGCTTTATTATTGTCACGTGGCAATATACACCAACAAACTTAGTTGTGTGTGTTGTCCAGACAGATCATACAATACATGAGGCAGTGCAAAAGTGAAAATAAAAAGTGCAGGATGTAATGTTACGGCTACAGAGAAAATGCAGATAAAAGAAAGAGCAAGGGCAAGTTTGTTAAATGCAGGTGGGTATCTGAAACATACTGCCAGGGCTGGAGGTTGAGGCAGGCACGATCATGGGGTTTAGGAGGCTTATCGATAGGCAAATGAATATGCAGGGAATGGAGGGATATGGATCACATGCAGGCAGATGAGGTTGGTTTAACTTGGCAGTATGTGCTGTGCTGTTCTATGTTCCAAGTCTGCAACAAAAGAGTTGGATCGATGGTAGAGGGGAGAGGAGAGAATGTCCGGACTGTGAGTGATGTCGTGTATACTTAACTGATTGAATCTTGGCAGAGTCAGCAGTTTCTCAGACAAGTGAACTGAGGAGCATACTTAAGAAGGAAATCGGGAGGGCAAAAAAGGGACAGGAGATAACTCTGGCACATAATATTATGGAACTATATTAAGAGAGTTTATGTATATTAAGGAAATGAGGATAACTAGAGAGAGAATGGGGCCTCTTAGAAATCAAGCTGAATGATAGGCAAGACATACATTAACAGGCACCCACAGAAGACTGACCATACAGTTTCCAATATCGAGATGTATAATAACATTAAATACATAGATATGTGAATGCACTGTCTTTATCTGAGATAATATTTTTTTTTTTTTTCCGAGATAAAGGGCATTAAATACGAGAGGGTAAATGTTTAAGATGAGAGGGTACAATAACATCATTTAAAAGACAATTGGACAGGTTTATAGCACAGGAATATGGGCCAAATAGGGAAGGTTTATGGGCCAAATGCAGGCAAATTGGACTAGTTTAGCTGTTGTCTAGAGATTCTGCCAGACCCACTTTGTGGCCACTTATGTAAACCAGCATTGCAGTTCCTTGTTTCTATATTCTGGACTAGGTTAGATGGTTGGCATGAACACGTTGGGCTGAAGGGTCTGTTTCCATGCTGCATAACTATGACTTTGTCAAAGCCTCTTCAGTCTGTTATTGGTTCCAGCGGGCCAGTTCACTAAACCTGGACTCTTTGGATTTACAGTGACTAACAATTTACTCAACGTTTCCCTTTATAAATGCGCCTCTCTGGAGATTTTCAGGAACTGCTCATGCGACCCACACAGGCAAGTCTGCTGCTACCCACTCAGACCTCATACAATACCTCATTTAACCTGGGGGCGTACGCAGAAATCTCAATTTGAAAGCCTTTGTTGGGGCACCCTAAATAAATGCATATTAAATGCATTGATGCATAAGTGCATGTTTTTAACATGGTTAATGATTACTGTGGGGGTGGTCTGGCCCCAAATGCTTGACCTTCCCAGCGCACACATCCATGAAATTTAATTCAGCAACATATTCCTTCTTCACTTTACGGTTATCTAGCTTCCTCCTAAATACGTCTCTGTTATTTCCATCAACTGCCTGGCTCATGTTCCCCCCTCCCCCTCACTGTTATCTTGACTGAGAATTTGCTTTCCTGAGTGTTGATCTGGGTGGAGGGGAGGGCAGAAATGACACTGCCGGCTAGTATCGCCACAGCCAGTGTGTTCACGGTGTCTGTCTAACCTGCGCCTAGCTAATCACAGGATGCTTCATTTACCACGGCCACTCTAAACGTTGCCACTCCTTCAGTGGTAGAGTTGCTGCCTTACAGCGCCAGACATCCAGGTTTGATCCCGACTTCAGGTGCCGTCAGTATGGAGTTTGCATGTTCTCCCCGTGACCACATGGGTTTCCCCGGGTGCTCCGGTTTCCACAAATCAGTTCTCTATCCACATATCCTGGGAGCTGGGAGCTGGGTGGAGGGGTAGCAGGAAAAGAGCAGAGAAAGCTGCACAGTCGGGGAGGGAGCTCTGGAATTCCTTCTCTCAAGAGGAATTAGGAAGATGGGTCATAATGGAACAGAGTGAGTTGCCCTCTCTGGGCATGAAGAGGAAGGGGCCCTTTGGCCATGATCTCACAGTGTTACAAATGTTTTATCAGCCCCTTCCTTTCCAATTCACCTGAATGTCATCTGTTCCACGACCTCTGGCCCGTGAAATGCAGCAGAATAATATATTCACGGGTTTATTTGGAGTAGCTTGGGAGACATGCCAAAATCAATCAACATCAGCCGGGTAGAGCAATCCTGTCAGTCCCATTATCCTGCTCTATCTCCAGTCTGAGTTCAACTTCCTCGAGTGTTGATCCAAAATCCTGCTGAAATTATTGGCCCTCCCTGCTGCCACCACTCTTGTGATGGCCAGTTTTACACCTTTGGCTCCTGCCGTTTCCTTTGTCCCAAGCCTTAAATTCATGTCCAATGGTAATAGTTTTATCCAGCCTCTTCCAATCATCTACACTTCCACCTAATTTCTCTCAACTTCTTTCACTACAACGAATAGTACTTCAAGTTCTATCAAAACTTGTAGCTCAAATCCCACCTTCCTGGAACTCTGCTGGCTTGCAAAATCACAGGGACCTTCACAAGCTGGCTAGAGTTGGCCACCATTACTAGATGATCCCCTATGCTGATGAATATCTACCTGTATTTAGACTGTGATGAATTGGTTAGAGATGAAACCTATTTCAGGATGCAGTGAATGGGTGGAGGTTTGGTGTCTCCAATTGGAGGGAGGTCAGGAGGGATTAAACGTCAAATGGGGAGATATCCACAATATGATAGAGAGTAGTAAACTCTGCCATTTGTTATTCACTGATCTAAACACCTTCACCCCTTCATCCTCTGTTGTCATCAAGAATCCACTCCCTTTCCTCCGCATATTACAATGTTTCCAGGAAGCAAACGAGCTAAGGTTCAACAAACAAGCTGTGGTATGATGCCAGAACAACTCAAACAAAGGTTGTGATGTGATGGTACTTATGGTTTGCTCACATTGTGAAGCACGACAAAACCGCAGGGTATCCGCAACTTACAAATGCATGACTCATGATTAACCGAGTATTTGGGAGACCGGCGGGATGGATTTGCTGGCTGCCTCCAGACTACAGGCAACTGCTCTTAACACGAGCTGCAATGTTGCCACATCACACCCTTCAAAAATACATTCTAATCAATATGTTAATGTTCATCTTGCAAATCCTATCCAGAGACACGTCATTCAAGCCAGCAGCAATGTCCTTGTTAAAACTACCAATAAATTTAAAACATTGTCTGAGGAAGGATCCTGACCTGAAACGCCTCGTATCCACGTTCTCCAGGGATGCTGCCTGACCCACTGAGTTACTCCAGAATTTTGTGTCTATCTTTGTTCTATCTATCTGCAGTTCTTTATTTCGTCATTATTAGCTCAAGATAGGCTTGGGCCTATTTGTTAATATCAACTTTATTATTAAGAATGACAAAACGAGATCCAAACCACTTCTCCACACCATCTATTCTTATGGGACAACCCAAATCCGCAGGCATCTTCTGCGAGTGAGAACTTGGGTTATGGTCACCCATCCGACTTGCAAACTGTTCTAGTCACGGACAGCTCTCAGCAACAAAACCTTGATGTAACTGAGGGTTACTTTGTCATTCCATAAGATCATGGCAGATATACTCTTGACCTCACCTTTCCTCTCCGAAATCCAGAACTGTCTCTCCTGGCCTTGGATATGTCTCAATATGTACAATAATTTGTGGAAGAACCTTCAAATGAAGACATCACCCATTCTGATTTCAAAGAGCAATGTCTAATTCTGCAACTTTTCCCCTTAGATCTAAATTTTCATTAGGAGAAACACCCTCCCAACATCTACCTCACCACATCCTCTCAAAATGTTATATATTTCCAAAATACTCTGACAGAATAAGCCTACTCGTACAAACCAGCTACAGGAATCACCAGAAACACCTCAAGCACAATGAATTCTATGGACTGTCTTCAGTTGCATTAAGGACTTTGGATATTTATGGGGGAGGGGGGGGGGGGGTTGCACTAGTATTATTGTAGTTATTTGTTTATTGAATGTATTAAACATTCTGTTAATTCTTTATTATCCATATGTATGTATATTATCTATGCAGGTCTGTTATGCTGCTGCCAGTAAGAATTTCATTCTCAGTATATATAAGTATTACTCTTGATTCTTGAGTTCCTCATTAAGTAAAGAAACTAACATTGGATGCAGTAGTCAAGGTGTGGCCTCACTAAAGTCCTGAAGCATGACCGTCCTATTTCCATCCCCTTAAAATAATGACCAACATTCCTACTTCTCTTCAAATAACCCTGCCAGCAGCGAGGGACAACGTCTCCTAAAGGCTTTTTGAAGAGACGTTTGCTATGACATGATTCTGAAAGAATGGTTCTGAACTTTGCACAATTCCCCAACTGGGCTCTCTCTCCAGCAGTTAATCAGTTCCCAGCTCCTCAACATTTCTAATGGGCGTGAAACCCAAAGAAAATATAGACCTGATGCCAGTGGAAAAATAATCACAGCTACTGGGGGTTGGGGGAATGGGAAGGTTTTAAATTTCACATCGTCATGGTCATAATCTGAGATCTTGGTGCTAACTTCCACACTCGGACATATGCTGCCTTATTTACACAGGGACAAAGCTGCTTGAGCTGAGAGTCACAGAGAGAACATTTGGCAGGACTTTGCTTTCATTGCTTTGGAAGTAACGGCTATGAAATGTCAAAAAGCTTGAGTAACTTGGTGAACAGCTGATTCACACTCCCACTGATCCTCAGCCATTATCAGTCAAAGGGTTTATGCTGTATCAAAGAAGGGAATGTGACTTGGGATCGGGTTAAAAACAACATGCTCTACTCTGAGGGGAGTTCTCACACTGAGATGAACATGTCTTCAAACTTTCCTGTTTATTTACCAACAATATGCACGTGTGAGGCTGCACAATGAGAATCTCACCATCCCTTCTCTCTACAACCTCATTCAGACTAACTCTCTGAAATATCTCTAACCGTCCACTTGTCGTAGAGTCATACTGCACAGAAACAGGCCCTTCAGCCTAACCTGTCCATGCTGACCAAGATGCCCATTTGCCCGCATGTGTCTGTATTTGACTCATCTGCCTCTAAACCTTTCCTATCCTTGGGTCTGCCCAAGTGTACTTGAGGTGTTGTTCTTGTACCTGCGTCTACTGCTTCCTCTGGTAGTTTGTTCCATATTAGTTCTACACTGTGTTTGATAAAAATCTGGCCTCTCAGGTTCCTCCATTGGCCAGTTTACATGACCATGAGCGTCTTGGTAAAAAAATCAAACCATGCAGAATGTGGCAAATCTTTGGCCAACCCCATTTAAACTCTTGCATAACCTGGTGAGAGAATTAAAATAGTCCCCTTATCCGTGCTGATTCACTTCTGCAGAGCTTATGAGCAGAGGAATTAACTTTCTTCACCACACGTTCTCCTGGGAGTCATCCAGTATCATTTGCAGCCGAAGCCAAACTAACTTTTGCATTGTATTAAGTGAAGGTTTTATCTTACACAACTCGCCAGTCTTGCGGAGAAGGGGTAATGGACGCTGCACAGACGACCACCCACAGTTATGATAAATGAGCTCTTACAGCAACAGCTCTTGCGGAACCTGAGCTTTTTGGGTCCTTACCTAAATAAAACGTCAATGGATACAGGATCAAGTTTGAAATCTAAGGCATAACAATCGGGAAACTGAGACAACAGCCTGGGGGGCTGAACACAAGAAGGATTTAATAATCTTTGTTGTCCATGTTGAAACAACCTGCTGGAGAGGTGGGCAATCATTCAGATCATTCCCCTTGCAAGAGCCTCTTGTCTGGCCTCATGTTACTACACGATTAGTTTTTTTCAATGTTGAATCAAGCGTTTTGATTAATTTTACCACTTTATAGACATTATAAATGTTGCAATCAGGAAAATTTTGCTTCATGGAATTCACATTTAGATGAAGCTGATCTGGAAACTTCAGTAGGAAGGAATTTGGAAGGAACTATTAAAATCTATTTATTCGATTTTTAGCACTTGATTTTCCTGTCCATCCCTAATTACCCGTGAACGGAATGGAGTGTTTGGCCTTTCCACAGCGCATTTAAGAGTTAATCACGTTGATGGGTCTGGACTCATTGCACTGTGGATATGAATGTTGTTGGCAAGACCAGCACCCACTGCTATTGAGAAGATGGGTGAGAACACCTATGGAACCACTGCAGTCCAACTTCCAGGTTCTCATTCACTCCCTACATGTTGGGGGCAGCTTTTTTAGTGGCTAATTAATCTCCAAACCCGCACGTCTTGGGGATGTGGGAGGAAAGCCGAGCATGCGGTCACAGGGAAAACGTGCAAACTGCACACAGACAGGACCCGAGGTCAGGACTGAACCTGGGTCTCTGGCGTTGTAGTATGCTATGGTGATGGTGCTCCCACATCGCTGTTGGCCAGGGAGCTCCAGGGTTTAAACCCAGCAGCGTTATATTTTCCATGTTAGGATGGGGTGTGTTTTATCGAATCAAAAACATTTACAGCATGGATGGAGACCATTTGGTCCACACTACCTACCCTGCTTAATTCCACTTAACTCTTGGTCCATTTCCCTATGGAAATCCAACATATCAAATGTTACTTTCAGCACTGTGAAGGCTTCTACCTCCACCACCTTTCCAACCACTTCACAGCAAGCTGGGTAAAAAAATCCCCCTCAATCTCCCTGGAGCCTTTCTACCACAATCTTAATCGCTGTGTATAAAATTGGCGTTGTATGTGCGATGCTAGAACAGTGACTGCATTTCATAAAGTACCTCAATGGCAAACGCATCTGGGACAAATGTAAATTCCTTCTTTTACTCCCTTTACCAGGAGATTGAGTGAAGGGTTTGGGCAGGTTGACTTTGGGATGCGTTGAGACACTCACCACCTCCACAGGTTGCAGAGCACTCTGTCCACAGGCCATAGCGCCAGAAGAACTCTGGCGGCTGGATTTCATTCTCGTGATCCAGGTCCCGTCGGACAGTGTATTCGAAGCGCACGCCAGGGTTTGTCTCCTGGAACAGCAGCTGCCAAAACAATTCAAAGATACCCGTTAACATTTCCGACAGCAAGCCCCGCACTTCCAGGCATCAATTGATGAAGCAAGGGTGGGGTTTGGGATGCAGGAAGTCGGGAAATGGGGAGGTTGGGGTGGGGGAGTTAGTGGAGGGGATGGTGGAGTGGGAGATGGGATGGTAAACTGAGGGGCAGAAGAGGTCTTGGAGGGAGGTTGTTAAACGGGGCATGGAGGGGATGGTGAAGGGGATAGGGTGGAGGAAGTAGTGGAGTGGAGGGTGGGTAAAAGGAGGCAATGCTTTAACATAGACATCCAAGGGGGAACTTCTCTTTGAAGTCTATATTTATCCCTCGATCAACATCATTGTAGCAGCTTGTCTGGTTCTTTAATATATTGTTGCTGGCGGGATCTTGCTGTGTGCAAATTAGCTGTCATGTTTCTGACATGTTGAGGAATAATTGAATGGAAGTTCATGGGCTGTAAAGTGCTTTAGGAATGCCGAAGACAGTGGAAAAGCAAGTCCTATTGTTCCTTCAGACTGCAACAATCAGACTGTCTCCAAGGCAGAGTTCATTTGTTTTCAACTTTGAATAGGGCTGATGAGATGCGACATATTTCAGCTCGTTCCTGCAGTGTGTGTGGGGGATGAGGACAAGCTCGGAGGGAGGTGACAAACTATCTACACCACTCAGCTCCCAATGTTCTTTCACTGAAAACGATTGTTTCTTCTTCACTTGAGGTATGAGAAAGTGTCTCCATTACTGCATGAAATTATTTAACCACGGGCTTTAGAAATACAAGGAAACTCAAGTTTTAGACATGTCTCCTGTGTGACTAGCAGCAGAAGCAAGGTTCATGCATCATGGGCATGTTATCCCACCGGGTTGGAATTTCTCTCTGTTCTATGTCTTGTATTTCTCCTAGATTGAAACTGACTATCCCAGCCTCTCAATTGGAAGCTAAGGCAGCCAGGGTTTTGCTGGGCTGGGGAACAGACGATGGAGAATCAGAGCCTGACCTCCAGCACTCCCTGTGAGCACAGCTGTCTGCACCATAACTTGAACTTCCCATCAACCCACCTCCCATGTCCTTGCCAACTCCATTGCCTCCCAGACTGACAGCGCATCAACTTTAAAGATCTCACCTGTGTCATCATTCTACTCCAGGGCCTTGGCCCACTCTTTCCCAATATCTCTCTAAACTAGGGAAAGTGTAAAGAAGAAAAAGACCCAAAATGCTGGAGTAACTCAGCGGGTCAGGTAGCATCCCACAAGAACACGGATAACACGAAGAACAAGGTGACGGGTCTGGCCCCTTGCCCAGTCTGATGAAGGGTCCAGACCCGAAACGTCACCCGTCCATGTTCTTCTGGGATGTTGCCTGACTTGTGAGTTACTCCAGCACTTTGTGTCTTTTGTTTTCCATGCACTTTCCTTAGTTTAGTCACTGTGACTGTAGCTTCAGCTGCTAAGATACATGAATTCCTCCCTAAAACACCCCTTAAAGCCTCTGCCAGTGACCTTATCTTCATTCCCATCTCAGCGAAAGGATATTTAATTGTTCCCCAAGGAAGCACCTGTGGTATTACATAGACGTGAGGCTGCAACCCGATAACTCTGGGTGGTAACTGTTCGCTCCTGTGTTCACTCTGAGTTCATTTGTGGATTGGAGAACCTTGGTAAAGCTTCCCTGTCTGTGGATAAGAAGGCATGTAGAATCATTGTCTCTTCTTGGTGAGGTGAAGGATTTGTGAACAGCTTCTTCCCTTCTGTTATCAGGCTTCTGAACCGTCCTTCCATAAGCTTGGGTAAGGTCTGATTCACTTCTATCCCATTGCGGGCATTGAACAAACCAAACTGCCAATGTTGGCACTTCAGCCTCACATGAACAATAGTGTATCCACACTGATCACTTCAACTACTCACTTACACGGAGTTTCATCAGGTATTTGTTGTTGATTTCTCAGCGCATATCTTATATTAGTTAACATCAGTTTTGCAATCAGTGAAAACTCCATCTTCCAAATTTTTAAAGGCTTCTTAAGTCTTGACCCTCAGCCTTCTCTTTTCAAGAGATGGTTGACCCAATTTACTCTTTCATGTTGGATGCATCTTTTCAAATTTGATATCAGCTTGCAAATCTATCTTTTTAATGCCCTGACCAGGTTTTCATACCATTTTTATAATAAGGCAACAAGAGATATGCACTGTTCTCCATGTGGTTTACTAAAGGCTGGTTCAGGGGTAACTATCACATGGTTCAGGGTTAAATGGTGAGGAGCAAACGAATTACCTGAATCCACACTGGCTCCTTGGTAGGACCAGGTGAGGTCAAGTTCTCTAGGTTTCCATTTCGTTCATAGGTGAATGTTGTCCCAGCCACTTTGTAGTCTCCATTCCACTGGATTATCCAGCCGCCATTTAAGAAATACTTCTCAGGATCATCGCTCCGCAAAGCCAGAAAATTTCCTGCTTCAGCTACCTCTTCGATTCGGATCTCTCGAGCACCTTCAGGAATCAGACCAATGTCAACATATCCTACAGGTGAGAACAGATGGAGGGTTAATGGACAAAACAAATTCTGAAGATTTAATTCCATGCCCTCCCCCTCCAAGGTTCCCTGAAAGCCAAGCAGCATTTTGGAACCCCTTTCTTTCCAGCATTACTTGAACTAATAGACATTAAAAAGATGCCTTTCTCAAAGTGGATTTCCTTCTGAAAAGTTAACTCCCACCTCCTGGTATTCCAGGGAGAGTACTCTTACTCCCACATCTCTCCATCCGTCTGGCTTTCACTGCTATCATCTTTGTTCAATCTCCATTAGATCAAGGTCAACTAGAGCCTGACAGTACTTGTCTACTTGTCTTGGCTTTGGCTCAAGTTGGATTTTTGTTCTGATAAAACAATTGGGTCCAGGTTTAAGTCAGGTCATGACAGCCCAGTACAGTTCCGTATCTGCTTTGTGTGAACGCACGCATCCTCTGTTCTTAATTAGTACTTGGTGTTTCAACCTCCAATTGATCGAAAGCATGTTTGAGGTTGTCATATTTATGTCAATTGTTGGTCTAGTTTGAGTTACTTCCTCAGGTTCACGTTGGACTCAGATTGACTGAGCTTGGGTTGGGCATGTTCGGATTACCTATGGTGGGGTTGGACATGTTCAAATTGGCTCAAATGATATTAAAATTCCAGTTTCCTGCCCCTTCCCCATAAACCCTTGGTTCCCCTACAGTTAAAAAAATGCATTGTCCATAGCCATAATTTATTCAAGGACTGACCATCCACAGATCTTTTGGGGTGAGAATTCCAAAGATTCACTGAGTGAATACATTTCTTCTCATCTCATTCCTTATCTTGAAACAATGCAGAAATAACACCTTTAATCCAGGTCCCCTCTTCTCAATTGCCTTGGGACAGTTCACCAACTACTAGTGCAGAATAATCTTACCCAGTCCTTCGCTTTTATCGAATGTCTTTTTCACTGTCTCACAGGTAGAGCCATTGCCCTGGCAGACTCCGCAACGATCTTCTGCAGCATTGGAGTCAATTTCATAATCACAACCTATATTCTGCAAAATGAAATTTAGAATCTGCATTTTTGCAGGAAAACAAAGTGTTCTCTTGAATTTAATATCGTTAACCCCCCCCCAAATGACTGGGTATGTGGAATGAGCTGCCCGAGGAGGCTCAAGAGGCAAGTAGAATTACAATATTTAAAAGGCATTTGGACAGGTGCATAGCCAGAATGGTTTAGAGGGAAATGGGCCAAAGGCAGGCAAATGGGATTAGCTCAGGCAGGCACTTTGACCAGCATGGGATGCGTTAGGCTGAAGGGCTTGTTTCTGTGCTGTCTAAATTTATGACTGTGACTCTAGTTAAAAACAACTTATTTTTGCTCTATTAATTAATGATCCCACACTATTTGTTCCGACAGACAAACTTAATAAAAGCGTAATGTTACAAATTTTCATTTAAGTGTAATAACTTTTTTGATCAGGTAATTTAATTTGATAAAAGTGGGTGCATCTTTGCTTCTTCTCATCGGTTAGCTCAGGTGAGATGGTTTAACGGGCACATATCACCAGAATCAAACAGTTCTCTGCGAAGCATTCCAAATTAATTACATTCTAAAATGATAGTCAACCAAATGACTGACTGTGGACACAACACTAAACTGAACCCACGTGTCAGATGTACAATCTAGAATTCAGACTAATAACTGCTACCCTCTACAGTGTGTGGTCTGCTCGGATGAGAAAGCTCCTTCATGTTGTTCTTACTGCAAATTAATCAACCTTTCCAGTAAGCACAGTTAAGCTCTGTGAAATGAACCTTGTATCGTGGGACAAAGACAATCAAAACAGAGGCTGAATGCAGTAGGTGGATTGGAAACACACTCCAACTAGACTTGACTGCTACTATTTCCGATTCATAATTTGCCATAAACTATATTGATCTTTCTGTTCACTTGGTGGCAATCAGGATCACTATTGAAAAACTGGAATTCATGCTATTGTGTTTAATTTAGTTGAGTTTAATTTAGAGATATAGCACGCAAACTGGCCCTTCGGCCCACACACCAGCGATCCCAGCACATTAACGCAACCCTACACACACTAGGGACAATTTACACATACACCAAGCCAATTACCCTACAAACCTGTACGTCTTTGGAGTGTGGGAGGAAACTGAAAATCTCGGAGAAAACCCACGTGGTCACGGGGAGAACGTACAAACTCCGTACAGACGGGCACCCGTAGTCAGGATCGAACCCGGGTCTCTGGCGCTGCAAGCGCTGTAAGGCACCGCTGCGCCACCGTGGCCCGTATTACTGATACACCGAGGTATAAATGGAAGACTATTGCCACTCATACACACACGAACACAAGTAAATAAGAACAGGAGTAGGTCACCAAACTCCTCAAGCCTGCCCTGCCATCAAAGATGAGCTGGGCCTGCCTCACCTCCTCTTCTGTACCAGTCCTCCATAACCCTATTCAGCTAACTTAACAAAATAGATAGTGGTTTATATGGGTGTAGCAACTAATCTACATATGACCTGAACCAACGACTCTGTTCCTCGCCCCATTGATGCTGCTTTTTCCCCCATTGCTCGCCGATACATATATTGTGTCTGTCACCCTCTGACAGTCAGTGTTATTGTTGTTCTTACATAGCATGCACACAGTGTGACTCTCCTCTCCCAGTATGTTCCTCTATATTGATACATTACACCCCGAGCCTTGAAATGCGACTGTACCTTGCAAATTCCATTGATGCACACGTCTCGGCTGGTGTTCCCCTCAAAGCATGGTGTCCCATCAATCACAGCATCCAACATCTTCTCCGAGAAATAACCATCAGCAGGTCGGCAGTGTAACTCACAGGGATTAACTGGGGGACACAGTCACAGGACGGGAAAAATGAAAGCAACCACAGTGGTTCAACTTATTGACAGTTATTAAAGATCTTGAAGTGGCTTTCTACCAGATTGCATGTATGTTTTTGGCAAACCAGAGGTTGAAAGCCCAAACTCTTAAACCAAAGTTACTAAAGTTGAACTTGGCAGGAATTCCAGTACTTGAAAAATTCTGCAAAGTTCTGGCCTAAAAAGGAAACAGTCGGACTGAAGAAGGTGTAACAAGGATAAACAAGATTAACAAGGTGGGTGTGGGATAAGTGAATGGAGATCTTTCAAAATTCTGATGGGGCTCGATAGGGCAGATGTGGAGAAAATGTTTTGCTTGTAATGGAATCCAAAACTGGGATCATCATTATAAGGTAATCGATATTAAATCCAACAGGGAATTCATTCAGCATAAACTCCTTTCCCCGAGAGAGTATAGAGTGTGTGTGGGAGAGATGGACAGCAGAGGAAGCTGGAAACACACACGAATTTGGTGATGGGATGGGACAGATTCAAAGAAAGTTGGGCCGAATGGCCTCCTCCACATTGAGATGCATGGTGATCCTCCACTGTAACAACAGTGGTTTTGGAGCTAACCTGCCTGAAAACTGAAGACCAATAGCTTACATTTCTGAACAAATCTTTCAATAAACATCAGCAAACATGAAAAAGCATTTTAATAATAATAATAATCTTATTTATATAGCACATTTTTAGTCAACTTGCATTGACCCCAAAGTGCTTCACATAATTACATTACATTTACACACAGGCAAAGGTGGGTGAAGTGTCTTGCCCTAAGGACACAACGACAGTATGCACTCCAAGCCGGATTCGAACTGGCTACCTTCTGGTCGCCAGCCGAACACTTAGCCCATTGCGCCATCTGTCTAACATCTTTTGTTAGAGATATATCGTGGAACCAGGCCCTTCAGGTCCTTCAGGCCGGTTCCAAGCTGTAGCTGTCAATCAATCCATCATAGTAATAATACTGAAAAAAACACAAAGCATGCCAGTGAAGCCAACCTGATGGACTTACATCTGCTGAGGACAGGAATCCATTTATGCAGCTTCCCTTTGTAAGGCATAGTGTCAAACTCACTGCACTGCATCTGACGGAAGGTAGGCACGTCTGAGACGCAGGCCTTGGTGTTGCAAATCCTGAATCTCTTCCTCTCCCCGAGGCAGTACGAGCCACCATACTTGGGCCTGAAAACGAGAGAGGCCCACAGAGTAGAATTCATCCTTGCTTTCATGTGTCAGTGGTAGCATCTACATGGAAGCCATGGGATTTACGATCCAAACCAATGTTTGCCAAAATGGACTTTAGCAATTCCACATTCCACCCTCTGATCCCTAGGCCTGCTGGTTACAGTGCAAGTGCTCTCACACACATACTCCCTAACTACGGGAGGGTTTCCTGCCTCCACCACCATTTCAGACAATGTGTTACCCTAACAGGCAATTAGCACGTGTGAGATGTCAAATTTCTACCTTCATGTCCAGCTTCAGTGACTCAAGCACTGACTCTCACACAGTGCATTATTGAGAATGGTGGGGTCCTAGAAATAGAAACATACAGCAAAAAACCAGGCCTTTGGCCCACTATGTCCATGCCACTCATTGTACCTATCTGCATTAATTCTATTTACCCACATTAGGTCCATAGTCTTCTACGCTTTGATGATTCAAATACTATCATTCAACAGCAATATTTAAAAGACATTTGGACAGGTACGTGGATAGGAATGGTTGAGAGGAATATGGGGTCAGCACAGGCAAATGGTACTAGCTTGGATGGGGCATCTTGGTTGGCATGGACAAGTTGGAATGAAAGACGATTCCACGCTGTGTGACTATGACTCTACCTGTATAGAGGATTCTTAAATGTAGTGAGAATATCTGCCTTCACCTCGTCTTCAGGCAGTGGTGATGTTACACTGTAAAGTTCTGTACTACTAAAGATACTGATATACAAACCCTGCCTTGATTCTCACACAGACACAAACAATCCAGGATAGACAAAGCACATCTAAGAGGTAATACTTAATTCTCAAACAACAATTCTGAAAAATAAATTACCTGTCTATTATCACATTGGTTTTGGAATCTTTGCTATGTGCATTTCCCATGAAGCAATAATTAATGTATTCTCCAACTATTTTATTGGCTGTAAAATGCACTGGGATCTGAAAAGACATCGCCAAAGTAACAGCTCTTCTTCTTCTTCCAGCTAATCCATTAACATTCTCTCATGTGAGCAGGGAAAGTCTTAAGAGAAAGGTAGGCATTCAGGGAACACTTTAAAGGAGGGAACAGGGGCAGTATGGAGTTTGTATGTTCGCTAGCTGTATGGAGTTTGTATGTTCTCTCCATGACCGCGTGGGTTTCCTCCGAGATCTTCGATTTCCAAACGGGTACAGGTTTGCAGGTTAATTGGCTTGGGTTTGTATACTTGGTATAAGTGTAAATTGTCCCTAGTGTGTGTAGGCTTGTGTTAATGTGCAGGGATCGCTGGTCGGTGCAGACTCGGTGGGCTAAAGGGCCTGTTTCCACGCTGTATCTCTCAACTAAACCAAACTAGAAGCTAGAACTATAAATACCAGCACAAAATATTTAGGACAAATAGTCTGCTTCTATGTGGCAAATTATGTAATTTCAGGATCAAAATAACACTTTGTATTTAATCATTACGCCTTACGGTTTTATACATGACATTATGAACGTTTTTAACTTGATCATGGGAGCTTTAGAAGATGCAGGTAGCAAGTGTATCTTAATTATATATTAAGCATGTTCAATTCTGAACAATTTGCATCATTGTGTGCCTGCTGGCAGTGAGGCTAAGTGGGATGGCATGGTGGCACGGGATTTAATGTTGCTGCCTCACAGCTCCAGGGATCTGGGTTCAATCCTGACCTCAGGTGCTCTCTGGGTGGAATTTAAACTTCTCATATTCAGAAAGGATGCTGGTTAGTTAAATGATTGTGATATATTATTCTTGAGTCTAGACAAATGGCAAAAACAATCAAAGGGAAAGTTAATGAGTTGATGAGAGAGATTAAATTGAATGAAGACTGGATTACTTGAATGATGCCTGGATTAGGGAGGTAATAGCTATAGGTTGGACAGAATTGATTTGTTTTGCCGCAGGTTGAACACCTCAGGTTGCTGGGAGACCTGGCAGAAATATGTAAAATTATGCGAGGCATAGATAGGATTGATGGTCAGAGCCTTATTCCTAGGATGGAAAAATGAAATACTAGAGGGCATAGCTTTATGGGGCAACTCAGAGGGTGGTGAATGCCTGGAATGCTCTGCCAGAGTTGGGTGATTGACAGATACGATAGTGCCCTTTGTGAGACTTTGGGATAGGCACGTGGATATGCAGAGAATGGAGGAATATGGATCACGTGCTGATAGGCAACATCGTGGCAGCATGTTTGCCAGAGATATTGTGGGGTGAAGGGCCTGTTCTATGTTCTAAGGTGCAGGAAACCAGGAATCGAGAAGGAATCTGAGATGAATGGGATTGCCCTACTAGGATCCAGCATGGACCCAATGTGCTGAATGGTCTCCTGTTATGTAATAAGCCAATGAAGGCCTCTCCACAATCACTGTGCCCATGACATGTGTCTAACCTTACAGCAGAAACAAATCAACTTCTAAATTAACACTTCTGAAATTGATGACCTACAGGAAATGTGCTCTCTCCATTCAAGTTGCACGGTGACTTGAACCTGTCAAATAGTTGAATGTTCAGTGAAGGTGCGTCAAAGTTCCATGGCATAACAATATTTTACTATGTTGCGAGTATAGTATGTTGTCAAGAACAAAATAATCATTGTGTGCTCCCTATTTTCTCCGTAACCTTACGGGCCTGTCCCACTTGGTGATCTTTTTCGGCGACTGCCGGCATCATTGACTGACGTATCAGGTCACTGAAAAATTTGTGGCGTGATGCAGCGGTGACACGGCGTGATGGCGTATGACACGCGGTGTTTTTTCAAGTGTCGCAACATTTTTTTTGCCGCCGCTGGATTTTGAAATGTACAAAATCTTTTGGCGACACTGACATGAGGCCAGCAGTCACCGAAAAAATAGCCAAGTGGGACAGGCCCTTAAGATGACCCAATTTGAATTCACAAATTGAGTTTGGAATTGGATTGTGCTTAATGTAAACATGCTGCTATTTCGGAGGGATTTTATACCAAGAATTTGAAACTAAAAAAAAAACTGTGGTTGCTGGAAGTCGAAAATAAAAGCAGAAAATACTAGGAACATTCAGCAGGTCAGGCAGCATCTGTGGGAAGAAATACAAAGTTAATGTTTCAGTTCGAAGACTTTTCATTCTCTCAGGTTTTTGATACAGGATTATTAAAGGGCCTGTCCCACTTGGAGATTTTTTCAGCGACTGCCGGCATCAATAACTGACGTATCAGGTCACTGAAAAATTCACAGCGCCATGCGGCGTGATGACGTGTGATGCGCGATGTTTTTTCACGTGTCGCAACATTTTTTTTGTCACCGCTGGAATTTGAAACATTCAAAATCTTTTGGTGACAGTGAAATGACGCCGGCAGTCGCCGAAAAGAATCGGCAAGTGGGACAGGCCCTTAACTCTGTTTCTCCTCCCACAGATGTTGCCTGACCTGCTGAGTGTTTCCGGCATTTCCTGTTTCTATTTCCCCCGACAATTTGCAGTTCCAACATCTATCCAAGGAAATGGAAATAAATTGGTTGGAGAAATGGCATCCGATGTCCAGGTTATGCATGATGGAGTGGGAAGGAAGCAATCCATTAATACATTGCGAACAATGGCCTTGATTTTGCTGAATAGGTTAGTATGGGAATGGCAAAGTCAAGTATGAAAGCACACAGTATTCTGCAGTCAGTGAGCAGTGTTGCTTCAGTTGTTTTCACACATTGTGTTTTTTTGATTTTTTGTCTTTGGAGCGATTTCTGTCTTTAATTTGTGTACTGGGATGTCATTATTTATTTTACTCCGACTATAATTTTTTCTCTTCTGTTAATTTCTGTAAGGTGGCCTTGAGACTTTGAAAGGCGCCCGAAAATAAAATGTATTATTATTATTATTATCCATGTCCTCTTGTTCAAGAAACAGCCTGCCTGCCCTCCCCCAAAATATGTAACATCTCCCGCATACTTCACAGCATTCTCATCCAATCTTAGATAATTCCTGCAAAGGTAATGAATGATCAGTTTGCAGAACAAATGCAAATTAACTGCCATGTTAAAGACAAACATGCAATTTGCTTTTAGCTTATCTCTTTGAATTTCTCGGTATTTATTTAAAATGTATATTTCAAATGTAAGTCTATCAGGTTACAATTACTTCAAAAGGCAAAAGCACTGCAGTGTTTCCTACTGGAAGAGACTACGATTCAACCTCAATGAAGTTGGACACAAACATGTTTTGTTGGGTGCAAAGATTAATTGGTTCCTGATTAGTTTGGGTGTCAAAGTTTACAGGGAGAAGGCAGGAGAATGAGAAGGAAAAATGGATCAACCTTGATCGAATGGCATATACTCGATGGGCTGATTCTGCTCCTATGCCTTATGGGCTAACTCTAGATGCCCCCTGAGAAGGTGTTGGTGAGCCACCAGGTGTAATCACTACAGTCTATACAGCCATGTATTAGACTGGGAGCTTCACAATGGCCAACACAGGATTTGATTATCAAGCTGGGGGGGGGTCAATGAGCCTTAGAAACCACAGAGGAATCACCCTCATTACTACTGACTGGTATCTCAGGTTTCATATTTTTTCTTAGACATAGAAGGTGGCCACATGACCCATCAAGTCTGCAACACTATTTCCCCACTTACCTATTCTATGTTAGATGCCCATTAACTCCACTCTGTTTCTCCAACCACCATGGGAAGTTTATAGGAACAACATGCTGTTAATAAGCATGTTATTTTGATGAATAAGGAATTCTGAACAATAAGAAGAAGCCCATACAGTCGCATGGAGATCATGCAAACTCCACACAGACAGCATTAAAGGTCGTTGGAGCTGTTAGTGTGCCGCCGCTACTAAGGAAGAGCAGTCTTGTCGTTCAACAGGTGTGCTGTTAACACAGTTACCAGAATGAGATGTACTATTACCAAGGGAGTCAAAAGGGAGTTAATTGTAAATAACATCCACATCTGAGAGAGGATGCGTGGTCACGTTATTTATCAACATGATGATTACCTCCAAGGCAGCTTTGAGCAGATATTGTACTACGCACTGCCAAGACGCATAAATAACTCAGAACTGTATCAAACTCCTTCATCTTGTCTTCCGCTAATACTCCACTGACCACCCAGACAATCTACATCTGTGTTTAATTTTGCCATTCTGCTATTAATGACCAGAACAGATGTGATTAACCCTTTAGGACTTAGTCATAGAAACATAGAAAATAGGTGCAGGAGTAGGCCATTCGGTTCTTCGAGCCAGCACCGCCATTCAACATGATTATGGCTGATCACCCAAAATCAGTGCCCCATTCCGGCTTTTTCCCCCATACCCCTTGATTCCCTTAGCACTGAGCTAAATCTAACACCCTCAGTGGGCAGTACTCACAGAAGGCAGTGGCTGAAGCTTTGTATTGGGGTCTGACTCCTCGGGGAGCAATGTATTGTCAGGGGAGATCAGATATTTATTTGAAGCATTAAATAGAATGCATTATATTCATCTGTTTTGTCCAATGTTAGGGATTATGATCATTTTGAAGAAAAACAACACTCTCAAGGTATTGGCAGGAGTTTTCCTTCAGCTAGGGGCATGAACAGCCGATGAACTTTAGTTTAGAGATCCAGCATGGAAACAAGTCTTTCAGCCTAGTGAGTCCACCCTAACCATTGATCACCTATTCATACTAGTACCATGGGGATCATGACAGAAGCCTCCTCACAATGACACAATGCACTCCGTGACCAATGCATCGGGCGACCAATTCTGCCAACATGTTGGACGACAATAGAAGCCAACAGTGAGCTACACGTCGTGTGACACATGAGTGAATGAGTTCCATGTTATCCCCCTTTATATCCACTCCACACACACTGGGGAGCAATTTTACAGAGGACTATTGACCTACAAACCTGCACGTCGAGGAAGGAACTGGAGCACACGGGGAAACCCATGTGGTCACAGGGCGACTCTGCACAGACAGCACCCGAGGTCAGGATCGAACTCAGGCCTCAGAAGCTGTGAGAGAGCAGCTCTACCAGCTGTGCCGGCCTGTCATTCCCTCTCACTGCTGTTGATATTGGATTATTATTGTCATGTCTACTGAGATACAGTAAAAAACTTTGTGTGTTATCCAATCAGCCAATATTATACACGATTACAATGAAACCATAAGCAAGTACAACAGGCAGTGTAAAGAGAAAAATAGCAGAGTGCAGAACGTGGTGTAACAGCACTGTTGCGTTACAGATACAGAGAAAGTGGAGATTTTAAAAAGTGCAAGGGCCACAATGAGATAGATGAAGAGGTGGAGTAAAAGTTGTTTCCTGAATCTGGTGGTACATGATTTCAGATTTTTGTATCTTCTGTCAGACGGCAGAGGTGCACTACACCAGGTTGCTGGGCACACACCCATCCTCATACTTCAAAAGTTGCCCAAACTAAACAAGCAATGTTTATCCCACTGAACTGCCAATGTTAACAGGTGGCCTGGAATTCATTTCAAGTCCAGTCTAATTAAGAGATTCCAAAGATATAAAACAGGAAACCACATGTACTGTAACATATTAAAACCCAAAAACACATGGCAGGTTGACATGACATTGAACATCTTTAAACTGTATTGTTACCCCCTGATCCTATTGAGATGACTTGATGCACAATGTTGACTTTGTACCATGACTATCTGACCTATGCAGCTTGACCTACATGTGGATTTAATAACGATACCCAGAGTGACAGTCAGCAGGCAAACTAATAATAGAACTTATGGGGTTGATGGTGAGATAGGGTAGACCTGTTTCAGGACACATCTCATGAAATCTGACTGCTATTTACGCAGAAGCCAGCTCTCTCTACAGTGGCCCCCACATGGCTGTAATCGACAGCACTGCAACTCCAATGGGTCCATGATGGTGTCCCTGACCCACACCGGTCATCTTCCACACTACTTTATCTAACCCCATTCATGCATCCTTGCTCGGATGTTGGTGTTGCGAGTTGAACGAGCACTCTATTGCATCTCCACAAAAGGATCAGGAAACTTTGGAGCAAGCTTCACCTGTGCTGCATCATTGCCAGGTAGACAGGTAGAGCCTCAAACAACATCTCCGCATGGGGTGCTTGTCCCGGTTGTCAGGAAAGACACAGGGTGGGTGAGCGCATGACTTCTGGCCCTGACCAGGATTCTCTCCTCAATCCCCAACCGCCTGAGATGTAACACCTGCCCTAATACCTTCTCCCTCGCCCCCAATCCAGGGAGCCCAGCAGTTTTTCCAGGTGAGACAACGGTTCACATGCACCTCCTCTAACCTCATTTACTGCATCCGGTATCCCTGATGTGGGCTCCTATACATTGGCAAGACCAAGCAGAGGCTCTGTGACCACTTTTGCAGCACACTGACGCACGGCCTACCCAGGCTGACTGGATCTCCTGGTTGCTAACCACTTTAACTCCCCTTCCCATTCCAATACTGACCTTTCTGCCCTGGGCCTCTTCCAGTGCCATAGTGAAGCCACATGCAGACTGGAAGAACAGCACCTCATATTCCTCTTGGGTGGCTTCTAACCCATCAGTAGGAACATTAAATTCTCCTACTTTAGGTGACTTCTGCAAACATCTCCTTCACCTCTTCCTCTCCTTCCTACACGAAAAGTCCATTAAGCAGTTCCACAGTTCGCAACCATGTATGCCTGTTGGGCTACCACCTGCCTCTATCCAAAAAGCGGCCAATCAGGGAACCTTCTTGCCCGAGGTCATCTGTTGCTAGCCCTGATTTTTCTCTCTCTTGCTTCCAGTTTCCCCCCACTCTTCCTGGTACTATCAGTCTGAAGAAGGGTCCTGACCCGAACTTGTCCATTTACTCCAAATTACTCCAAAAAGTTACTCCAGCATTTTGTGTCTGTCTTAGGCTGAAGAGTCATCTGCGTTCAAAATAATGGAGACTATTATGGCTAAATTCCAGCAGTGGGCCACATCAGTTTTCACTTCGTAAAATTGGTACTGCATTTATTTACCTGTCTTTACTAGAATATTCCACACAATATACTTGTAGAAATGTTTCTCCAAAAACTTTATGCCCCCAGTAAGATTGTAGTTGCTTTCACATGGAAAACTCGATGGAGTACAAAATATAAGAGGCTGAAATGATTTCTGATTATTGTGTTCGACTATAATTCATTCCATTTATAGACCTCCTGGGCTCTATTTGGAAGTTTATGAAATAATTTTTACTGGAGGTGTAATATAGATATCCCTTTTGGCCAAAGCACAGGAAACACATTCCTGCCACAGCTACCAAGAAAGGTTAAAGACTTTATTGGTTCAGAGGGAAAGACCTATGATGTGCTAAATAAAGCAGTCAGGCTAAAGAAAGGAAAAGTTTCAGAACTCTGCAAAGTCAGATAAGGCAAAAGAAACAAGTGTAGGTTTGCGAGAAACATAAAGCTGATCATAAGTTCGACAGATATGTAAAAAATTAAAATCTAGGGGGAGCTAACATGGGTGTCTTTCAGATGGAAACACAAGAACATGATAGATTAGGAGCAGGAGTAGGTCATCAGACTCTTCAATCCTGCCCTGTCATTTGATATGATCAAAGGGAGATGTTGAGCAGGCTGGGACTATTCCTTGGAGCGCAGGAGGGTGAGGGTATTCTTATTGAGGTGTGCAAGATCATGAGCAGAATAGATCGGGTACGTGCACAGAGTCTCTTGCCCAGAGTAGATCAGTCGACAACAAGAGGACATAGGTTTAAGGTGAGGGGGAAAAGATTTAATAGGAATCTGAGGGGTAACTTTTTCACACAAAGTGTGTTGGGTGTTTGGAACAAGCTGCCAGAGGAGGTAGCTGAGGCTGGGACTATCCCAACATTTAAGAAACAGTATGGCGGAGACTCAATGGGCCGAATGGCTTCCTTATGTGTAATATCACTGAAGAACTATGAAGTTAAGCAGACTATCTTGTGTTTAGATGAATGAGAGCGGATCTGATCAAGCGGGCTTGTCAGGATGGACACAGGGATGATGTGCCTCTAATTGGAGTTTGGAACCAAGGGTAAAAGTCTCAAGGTAAGGGGCAAGTCAGCACAGCGACGAAGAGAAACATCTTCGCCCAGAGGGTGGTGAATATTTGGAACTCTCTCCCCAAGAATGGAACACTCTACCCCATAGACTCAGTTACTGAGTAAATGCAAGAAAGAGATCGATCGCCTTTTGTTATTTAGGGAATCGGGAGATATGGCCCAGTGCAAGAAAATGGCAGAGGTATAAGGTCAGCCACTGTCTTGCTGAATGAGGGTGGAAGTAGAGGGAGTGAACAGCCTCTTCCTGCTTTAATGCAGGGTGACAACGATCATTATCTGCCCCCATTCAGACCAGAGGGAAATAGGCAGGGGTTGCAGAAACTTGGCGGGTACGTCTGCTATCACAAGACTGGGAAGTCAGTAAACAAACTCTCCAGAAAATCGGAAAGTCAGTAAACAAACTCCCATGGAATATAACTGGAGAAAAGGAAAGAACGTCATTCTTCACCAACAGGAAAACTATACATCGGGTTCTGTTATCTGAATAATTAATTATCCATGAAGTGTTCCAGTTGAATGAGGATGATGTTTGGATCAGTCATGTTATCAACTTCTGATAAAAATAGTCAAGCTTCATCTAACAGCGCATGACATCAAATGCTCAGCCACTCCGTCTCAACAGAAACAGAGGTTGCATACAATGTGGAGGAGCAGTGTTACAGCAAAGGGTGCCACTCGGCCCATTCTGCATGTGCTGCCTCTTTGGAAGTCTCCCATTCCCTTGCACTTTTCCCGTGGCTCTGCCTCTTCAAAGGAACAATATTTTTTAAGAAGTAACAATAACAATAGAAAGAGAGCTTCCCTGTATTTACTCAACTTGTGCAGACTGTTGAGTTACCTGCCATCCTGCTGACAGTTCACACAAGAACATCGTGAATGACAGATCCATATTCACATAATCATCTTCAGCAAACTCTGACTGTAAAGCTTCTTAGGCCATTGAGCACCAGATGGAAGCTTCATTTATTTTACAACTGTTACTGCTTCCTCCCTTTTAATCAATAACTCTGCAGTAACAGATATCCCCGGTTCACTGTGTCATGTCAACTAATGAGTACCTATCTTTGCTAATCCTATTTACCAGCACATGTCTGTTTTTCTATGCTTTGGTGATTAAAGTGGTGATCCAGATCATTTTCAAATGCTATGAGGTTAACTGAGATGTTGCCTGACTTGCTGATTTACTCCAGCACTTTGTGCCCTACGGTGAACCTGACTCCACCAACCTGACCCTCACCAGTCAGTTCCCCCTTCCAAAGCCAATTGCTCTCTTAAGAGTCATGGTCATACTGCATGGAAACAGTCCATTTGGCCTAACTCTTCAAGTCAAGTCAAGTTTATTCGTCACATACACATACGAGATGTGCAGTGAAATGAAAAGTGGCAATGCTCGCGGACTTTTGTGCAAAAAACAAACAAACAAACAACAAACTACCAACAGAATCACTCTTTAACGCCGACCAAGAAGCCACATCTAAGCTGGTCCCATTTGCTCACATTTGTTCCATATCCTGCTGAGGCAGGAGAATGGGGTTAGGTGGGAGAGATAAATCACCCATGATTGAATGGCGGAGTAGACTTGATGGGCTGAATGACTTAATTCTACTCCTATCACATGATCTTATGATCTAAACCTTTCCTATCCATGTGCCTGTTCAAGTGTCTCATCCTCTCTATTATCAGCTCTTGGTTAGGGTTTTCGAGCCAGAGGGTTCTATCTTCTGATACTGAGGACACCAGAACCTTGGGCCACCATAAGGCAAATTATTGGCAGACTGGAGTGAGTTAAGTAATCAAGGTCTTACGTGGGATTGTTGCATTGCCTCTCCGCGCTCTGTGTTCCTGAACTGCAGGTCCGGCTGCAGGATGACCAGGAGCTCCAGGCTCCCCAATTTCCAGCTGTATTCTGAGGATGCTGGATTGTGGATATGCAATCTCCACCGAAGCACCGCTGCAAGAGGAGAGTGAGAGTTAGTGGGAAATCTCCCTTGGCATGGTCTTCATCAATCACATCTTAGCTGAGTTTTGTTGATCCCGATGTTGGAATTGCCGACTCCTATTCAGATACAGCATAGAATTATTGCAGTCTCCTCTGCCTTAAAA